>NC_091186.1:30647988-30947988 GCF_040958095.1 Procambarus clarkii | reverse complement strand
GTTGTATGTGGGTACTGAAGATGAGTGTCTTGTCTAGGAATAGGCCGAGAAACTTTCCATCATTTTTATTGCTAATGTTTACATTGTCTATCTGAAGCTGAATTGCATTTGTAGATTTGCTTCCAAATAAGATGTAGTAGGTCTTTTGTATGTTTAGTGTTAGTTTGTTGGTTGACATCCATAAGTGGACTTTTTTTAGTTCATTATTAACAACATTATTTAGTGTATGTGGGTTGGGGTTAGAGTAGATGAGGGTAGTATCATCAGCAAACAAAATAGGTTTCAGAATGTTAGAGACATTAGGCAGATCATTGATGTATATAAGAAATAGGAGAGGTCCCAAAATGTTGCCCTGTTGGACTCCAACGGTTATTGGTAGAGTGGGAGAGGTTATATTATTGATGGTTGCACATTGGTGTCTATCACTAAGATAGGATTGGATATAGTCCAGTGAATGGCCTCGGAATCCATAATGATGGAGTTTACGTAAGAGGTAATTGTGATTAACAGTATCAAAGGCCTTTCTCAGGTCAATGAAGAGTCCAATCGGAAACTCATTTTTGTCAAGGGCTGAGTAAATTATATCAAGGAGACTAATAATTGCATCGTTGGTACTCATTTGGGAGCGGAAGCCGAACTGACAGGGGCTAAGAATGTCGAATTTTACGAGATAGGAGTAGAGCTGTTTGTAGATAATTTTTTCAAATATTTTTGATAGTATGGGTAGGTTTGATATTTGTCAATAATTGTTTCTGTCTACTGGATTACCTCCTTTATGAACTGGCGTTACTCTTGCTTTTGTAAGGATATCAGGGAAGGTATGACACTCAAGGGATTTGTTGAACAACAGAGCTATAGGTGGCGCAAGGGCATGGGAGGCGCTCTTGTATACAGTGGATGGGATTTCACTGATGTTCCCAGCTTTGGTTTTTAGTGAGTGTATGATGGACACAACATCTGTCGGGCTGACTGGTGAAAGGAGAAGAGAGTTTGGATAGCTGCCCGAGAGATATGTGTTGATATGTGTCTGAGTCTGTGGGATTTTACTGACAAGGTTAGCACCAACCGATGAAAAGAAGTTATTAAATTCATTCGCCATTTCTAAATCAGATGACGGTGTAAGGCCATCCTTAGAGAGTGTTATCTGGTTGTGGGAGTGTTGTTTAGTTCCTTGGATATTAGAGATGGTTTTCCATGTGTTTTTCATGCTGCCTTTTGCTTCCTTGAATATAGTCTCATAATATGAAAATTTAGCTTTTCTTATGATACTGGTAAGCACTGATGAGTACCTCTTAACTACTTCCTTTGTAACTAGGCCAATCCTAAATTTCTTTTCATATTCATGTTTTTTGTTGATTGATTTAATTATGCCGCTTGTGAGCCACGGGTTATTTTTTCTTTTATCAGTTACTTGTTTGGTAAGGAGGGGACAGTGAGTGTTGTAGAGGCTTGGAGTTTTGGAGAGAAAAAGGTTAGTTAATGAGTTTATATCCTGTGTATTATTAAATTCAGATTCCCAGTTAATATTGTGAAGTGCATTAGAGAGATTGCCTAAAGCTGATTCACTGTGTAGCCTAAATGAGAGTTTCTTGCTTTCTGGAGGTGTTGTGTCCATGTTAGCTATGAGGAAGGTAGGATAGTGGTCAGTTGTTCCATCATAAATTACCCCAGATGTAAGGGGAGCTGTTATATTAGTCCATAAGTGATCCAGGGTAGTGGCAGATGTTTGAGTGACTCAGGTGGGCTTGGTGATTGTGGGGATTAGCATACAGGAGTGCATGCTGTTACGGAAATAATCAACTTGAGGGTTGTTTTGAAGACCCAGGTCAATATTGAAATCACCTCCCAGAATGATGTGATTTTTGTTGAGATTGTTATTTATGATAAGATTCTTTACATTGTCTGAGAATGAAGCTATGTTGGTATTAAGAAATCTATAGAGGACACCGATAGTCAGGGAGGATTTGAGGGATTTACTGGAGAACTTGGCAAATGTATATTCACAATAGTCGTTTCTATCACTAATGACACTATTGCAGATGAAGGTATCTTTGTAATATATTGCTGTGCCAACTCCTTTTTTTATTAGTACGTTTCGTAGTAAATTTGTAAATAGTAAATTTGGAAATTTGTAATAGTAAATTTGTTTACTACGTTCCTAAAGCCTCCGTGGCACAATTGGTTAGCGCGTTCGGCTGTTAACCGAAAGGTTGGTGGTTCGAGCCCACCCGGGGGCGATTATTTAGGCCAACTCTAGGGGTTGACCTCAGACAAGACCGACATAACACACTTGACAGCGGTGTCACACTTGGCCCCGTGATCCAGCCCGTCCTCCTCAAGTCTGCCAACGTCAACAAACTCTCGCGCGTAAGTGACCTTATCCTAACACAACAGAGAACGGCACAGTATGTCAACGTCGCGACCCATCCTCCTGTTTACACAGTAGTTGTTGTATATGCTCCATAGTACAAACGTTGACGTACTAAGTCATTACATAATAGAACTTACTAATCACTTTATAGTCTTAATTATAGTCTTAATTATAGACTCTATATAGTCGGAAGTGAAGTATATAGTACCAATCACTTTATAGTCTGAAAAAATAAAGCTAAAAAAATGTATATATTCCTTGCTCTAGTATAGCACACATAAGTACGATATTGGGTCTCAGATAGCGTGTACAGTACAGATTTCTACTTTCTAATTGCGTTGTACGTCGATATATTAACTTTGGTCCTCATCGTTACTATAAGTACTACCAACACAAGAGGATGGGCTGCAGTTTCACGAGCCGCTACCATTTTCTAGTACGACAATTGTTGGTCTCGGGAAGAGTATTCGTCAAAAGGCGCCGTTCTATTATGAGGACGGGTTGAACATCTACATACCGAGTTTTGGCGGCATAACACAACAATTTAGAAAATAATATATAATTATAAACAGCCTCCCAGTCCTTCGGAGCTCATCAACTGTTTAATATGTGTAAAGTCGCCAAAGATTGAGATAACATGTTCGTAAGTACTTGCGTAACTGACTGATGAATCTAGGTCCAGACACTAAATATAATTCTTATGCTTGGAATGTTTACATGCAAGAAGAGTTGCTATAGACCTCAACAAACACGACAGATCAGCCTCCAGGGCTGAGTGGATCCCATACTTATCCTGTAGACCCCATGTATACCTATCCTGTGAGCGTTAGTGCCTCCAATACATGTCCTGTTCATGAGTGGTAGTGAACCCATACCCATCGTGTGCAGCAGTGATCACATACCCATGCTATGATGTATGTCATACGCAGCTGGCTGTGCACAGTAGCCATGATGTGCGCATCCCATGCGCAAGATCAGTGCGTACTGGTGCGTTACTGCGCAGAAACACTGATACTTTTATTTATGAAGAAAATATTACCAATTATAATATTATAAAAGATCTATAAAATGTATCATCCAAATAATATGAGAAGCAGAGTGGCGCAGTGGAAGCGTGCTGGGCCCATAACCCAGAGGTCCGTAGATCGTAACTACGCTCTGCTACGAAATTGTTTTAAAGTATTAATAATGTTTTTTCATTACAAATGTAGGTACATAGCAGTGTCTTGCTACCCCCTTCAATATAAGTAATTACAAATTACAGGTTGAGCTAGCTGTATGTTAACAAATAAAAGCACAATAACGAACGTGGGAGATTTGTACCTGAATTTACCTGTCTCTAGTGTCCTGTAATCCTGTAAATATTTCATTCAGAATGATCTGCTACCAGAAATTTTAGCCAAATATCCCCAGTTTGCTAACTGTAGCCTCTGTAACCCTTTCCACTACCGCCCACAAGATGGGCATGGGGTGCATAATAAATGAACTAAACTAAAGTAAACTAGTGTCCTCGACGGATAGTGGAAGCCATCGGCTTGTCAAAGATCCCCCCCCCCCCGCCCCATGGTTCATGAGGATTGTTTCTATTTGGATTTTGAACTGAGGTAATATCTTGGTATTTAACGACTTCGCTAGTTAGACAATTCTATGGGATAACCCTAGTTTATAGTTTAGTTTATTTAATATGCACCCCATACCCGTCCTGTGGGCGGTAGTGGGAAGAGTTACAGAGGCACATAATGGGCTCAGGGACTGAACCCCACAATTCATTTACCTGAGCAAGTTAATCTTGCTGAGAGAGTTACAAAATTCAATGCACATCATCACATCAACAATGGGCTCAAGACCGCCAACAAGAACAGTTTTTAAATTAAGCAACTGACATGTGGAGAGCCCTACAGCGAGAAACATTTGTACGCTAACCAACTGTGTTACGGAGGCTACGCTCTCTAAAACCTTACAAATATTTCCTCCCGCTCGCTCCCGCCATCGAAATTATTTATTAACATCTTTATTGACAAAATTAATTACAATTTTGCCTAATCTGAGGATTTTGATAGTCTTATTAAAGTGAGGATAATGCTGGTATTCACTGTCACGCAGGACAGAGGGTCATACATAAGACAATAGGTCTAAACTGTAGGCTGAAGCACATATATATCATGATTACAATCAATGTTTTAATGTATGGATATGTGAAAACAACTTTCTATTGTGCACTGCCACACAAGGGCAGGGATGGGTTCATAAGTGATGCAGCTTAGAAGTAATATAAATAAATATTGTTCTTCATTCTTTAAAATGGACAAGCAAATTTTGGGTAAATTGTTAGGATGTCGTCCAGAACACCTGAGTCAATAAAATAGTTACACAGTTGGTGGTACAAGAGGCCAGGAGGTCTAAAGTCCTTTACGGTTTCACATTCATCAGTATAGTGTTCTAGTGAATGCATTAAAGGTTTATCACAGAATTTACAATCTGAATATTCTGGTAGTGGCTCAGCCTCACTAATCTGCCAGATGTGTCTATAGCCAAGGCGAATTCGCGCAATGACTACATCACATTGCCTGGTCCGGTTACTGTGCTGACCATACAAATACCTATTATTACAATACTTGTCATAACTTTTAATACTGCAGCTTTCAGGTCTCTGGGCATTTCTTAGTTCTTCTAAATCTGAATTAATTTCTTTAATTTGTATGTTTCTAATAACTGCATTAGATAGTCCAAAGTCATAATCAATGTTTTCTTTCCTGCAAGCCTCATTGGCCAATTGATCTACAAAGTCATGTTTTCCAACTCCAACATGGGATGGGATCCACACAAATTTTATACAAGAGTTATTATCATTGGCAAAAATTACATTCCATTTAATATTACAAGCTACTTCCGACGTACATTGTGATGGGTTATTTAAGGACTGCAGAGCACTTTTAGAGTCACAGAAAATAACTCCACCACCATTGAGCTTAAGGTATTCAGTGACTAGATAAATACCCAATAGCTCGGTCTGTGTCGTGCTTGCCCAGTTGTTCAATCTCTGTGTACTAGTCATGATCATTTCATTCCCTTCATACACTGCACATGCACAACCTGTTCTACCAGTGCCTAACTGCACAGAGCCATCAGTAAAGGCATAGGATTCAGTCGGTTTGAGAATTTGAAGATGACTGTCAATAGCTTCTAATGTTATACATCTCATAATGTCAGTGTTATACATTTGTTTTACACTGATGGGAGTATAATGCAGAGAGACCTCCACATCTTTCCAAGGGGGAATATAGTGAACAGTTTTATCAGGGTTAAGAGACACATTCAGTTTCTGAAGATTATAGGCACAACAACTGAACCACACACTGTAGGGAGCTTTTTGCGGTGGATTGAGGGAACAGTCAGATTCAGATTCAGATGTTTATTCAGGTAAGGTATATACATACAAGTGATGTTACATTAATGGATTGATATATAGATAGAGCCAGTACATACAATGCCTAAAGCCACTATTACGCAATGCGTTTCGGGCAAGAAAAACATTAATATCTAGAACTTAATACTAATTGAGCATAAAGAATAAAAAGTGTTGAGAACAAATACAAATAAAGATAAAAAAAAGGGGGAACATGACTGAAAAAGCAGCACAAATACAATAGGTTGACAAACAGTGTTGATTAAAAAAAAAGAAAATAACGGACATGGGTTGACAATAGAGGAGTGAGGTAGGTTACAGGGAATTTATTAGGTAGTGTTTAGTTTTTATCTTAAACTGGTTGAGAGAGGTACTGTCTTTAACATGGTTGGGAAGGTCATTCCACATTCTGGGCCCCTTGATTTGTAGAGCATTTCTGGTTTGATTAAGTCGTACTCTAGGAATATCAAAACTGTATTTATTTCTGGTGTGGTGCTCATGGGTTCTGTTACAACCTTCTATGAAGCTTTTGAGATCAGGATTGGCATTACAATTTAGCGTTTTGTATATGTATAGTACACATGAGAGAATGTGCAGTGACTTAATGTCTAACATATTCAGGGATTTGAATAGGGGTACCGAGTGATGTCTGGGGCCAGAATTGGATATTGTCCTAATAGCAGCTTTGTGTTGAGTAATTAGAGGACGTAAATGATTTTGGGTAGTAGAGCCCCAAGCACAAATACCATAGTTGAGATATGGATAGATAAGGGAGTAATAGAGAGTCACCAGGGCAGGGCGTGGTACATAATATCTGATCTTAGAAAGAATGCCCACAGTTTTTGAAACTTTTTTAGATATGTTTAGAATGTGTCCCTGGAAATTCAGCTTGTGGTCAATGAGAATGCCAAGGAATTTGCCATCTAATTTGTTACAAATTTGGGTATTGTTTATTTTGAGATTTATTTGATTAGAGGATTTATTGCCAAACAGTTTGATATATATTTTTAAATGTTGTCACATTAACGGCTACATCTTCCTTTCTTCTGACATATAGATTTTTAAGATTAATTAAAATATATGGAAACTAATTATACAATTTATTGGCTGGTGTGCAGGGCTTCACACTCTCAGAGCAAGCCATCAAGTAACTATCAAAACGCATATATCTTCGTTTTCACTTCAGTTATATTTATGACAAAGGATTTTAAATGTAGCCTATATTTATACCTTTCTGATGACATAAATATTTTCGTTAATTACAAGTAAGTAAGTAATTATCAAAAGAAGGCACCAAACCGGGAAGGCTATGTAGCACCATCATATACGCAAAATAATCAGAGGGCGCTAAAGATCACCAAGGATGCCAATACGAGAACAAAAACGCATAAGGCGAACGATATCAAAAGTATCCGAGTCACCAAGAATTCTATCGAGGGACAGGTGACCGCGAGGGGCGGTCGGAAAGCAAGACACACGCTCGTCCTGGAAGTCAGGACATTCAAGAAGGACATGCACGACCGTAAGAGGGACAATGCAACTAGGACAATAAGGAGCAGGGCGGCGCTCCATCAAGTGACCATGGGTTAAGCGAGTATGGCCAATACGCAACCTCGCCAGAGCTGTTTCCCACCGCCGGTTATGGTGGAAGGAGGACGGCCACGAGGAAACACAACATTTAAGAGTACGTAGCTTGTTACCAGTAACAGACAACCAAGAAGCCTGCCAACGGGTAAGGACTGAGGAATGGATAACCGGGTAAAAGTCGGAATACGGAATGCCTTTACGAGAGATGGGACAAGAGCGGACAGCTTCCTTAGTGGCAGCATCCGCACGCTCATTTAAAGACACACCAATATGGCTGGGAACCCAACAAAACTCAACCGACTTAAATTTACTGTGAACGAGAAACAGCCAATGCTGGATCTCGACAACTACTGGATGAACCGGATTAAAGGACCCGAGAGCCATAAGGGCACTACGAGAGTCAACAACAACCACAAAGGAAGACTGACAACGAGAAGGCAGGAGACGAAGAGCATAGAGAATAGCATAAAGTTCCGCTGTAAAGATGCTAGTCTCCGGAGGCAAGCGACACATATAAGTGCGATCAGGAAAAACAACAGAGTAGCCAACACCGTCCGCTGACTTAGACCCATCGGTGAAGACAGAAACGGAGCGGGAGTGAGAAGAAAAGTGCTCGAGGAAAAGGCGTTTTAGAACCGTAGGAGGGGTAAAAGCTTTAGTGATAACCGGACAGAAAGAGGGAGGTGGTGAAGAGGAACAGGAACCGCAGGAGGGGTAAAAGTTAAAGCACGACAGAGGCGAGAGGAAGGATGTTGCAAGGACCGCGCAAGATAGCGAAGACAGTAGCGATCACGGCGGTCCTGGAGAGACAGGAAGCCAGTGTCAACATACAAGCTAAGGATGGGAGTCGAACGAAAGGCACCAGAACTGAGGCGCAACCCAGTATGGTGCAAAGCATCAAGACGGCGAAGAGTAGAAGGAGAAGCAGACGAGTAAGCAGGGCAACCATAATCGAGCTTAGACAGGACGAGAGAGGAATGTAAAGCAAGGAGAGTGCGCCTATCTGCCCCCCAAGAAGTATGGGACAAGACCCGAAGGAGGGTAAGGGCCTTAGAGCACTCAACACGGAGGTAAGAGATATGGGGAGACCAAGACAAACGAGTGTCAAGGAATAACCCCAAAAGCTTCGCGGAATCTTTGTATTCAAGGGGATGACCATAAAGTGACAAAGAGGGACGAAGAACAACCCGTTTCCGCGTAAAAGTCATGGCACAAGTCTTAGAAGTAGAGAACTTGAAGCCATGACCTGTGGCCCAAGACGACACGGCATCAATTGCAAGTTGAAGCCGGCGTTGAAGGAGAGGCGAATCATCACCCTGACAACAAAGGGTAAGATCATCGACATAGAGAGCAGAGAAGACACCAGAAGGAAGAGAGGAAAGAAGACCATTGAGGGCAACCAGAAAAAGAGTAGTGCTCAGAACACTACCCTGGGGCACACCTTCGTATTGCTGAAAAGAGGGAGAGAGCGCGGTACCAAGGCGCACCCGAAAGGAACGACGAGAGAGGAAGCTGCGGAGAAAGAGAGGGAGATGACCACGAAGGCCAAAAGAATGAAGTTGAGATAGGATATGATAACGCCAAGTGGTGTCGTAAGCCTTTTCTAGGTCAAAAAGGACGGCAACAACGGAGGTCTTCGCAGCAAAAGCAGTACGAATATAGACCTCCAAGTTCACCAGGACATCTGTCGTGCTGCGGCACTTGCGGAAACCAAATTGAGAAGGGGAGAGGAGGTGATGGTGTTCCAGGAACCACATCAGACGAACGTTAACCATACGTTCAAAGAGTTTGCAGACACAACTTGTGAGAGCAATAGGGCGAAAGTCCTTAGGGAAAGTACCCAGAGACCCCGGTTTGCGAACAGGGAGGACAACGGCATCGAGCCAGTCCTCAGGGACTGACGACGACTCCCAGATCCGATTATACAGACTCAGTAAATACTGAGACGTGCTCGGAGGGAGATGGCGAAGCATCTCATAATGAATACCATCGGAGCCCGCCGCCGTAGAACCGCAGAGGGCCAGGGCAGAACGAAGTTCAGAGAGAGAGAAGGGATCATTATAGGGAAGCTGAAGATGAGTGCAGAAATCTAAAGGACGAGACTCAAGGACAGGTTTACGAAGAAGGGAAGATTTGGGAAGATGAAGACCAGAGCTAACGGAAGAAAAGTGGGAACCCAGTTCGGAAGCGACCTGCAACGGGTCCGCCACAAGAGTATCATGGAGGTGAGTATCATATCCGCTATCTTGCGGATACGCTTCCAGATCTGGGCCAGAGGGGTCTCGGACGTAATTGTCGAGACATAAGATGCCCAACATTCACGTTTAGCCGTACGGATGGCCCTACGGGCCACCGCACTCACTTTCCGAAAGAAAAGAAAAGAATCGGTCGTCTGCCTACGGTGGTGCCTCTTCCAGGCTGCACGCTTACAGCGGACAGCCCGAGCACAGTCCGTATTCCACCAGGGAACGCACTTCCGTGGACCCCGAGAGGAAGAGCGAGGAATAGAGCGGAGGGCAGCGTTGAAGACTGTCATGAAAAAGGAGGAGAGCGCGAGAGAGAGGCAGAAGGGAGAGGTCAGAGAGAGCAGCACTGAGGGTAAATAGGGTCCAGTCTGCCTTAGCAAACTGCCACCTAGGGAAAGAGAGGGAAGGGCGAAAAGAGAAAAAGGAAACAAGGATGGGGAAATGATCACTTCCATGGAGGTCATCAAGAACCTGCCACGTGAAATCTAAGTAAAGAGAAGAAGAGCAGAGAGAAAGATCAAGACAAGAAAGGGTGCGAGTCCGAGAGTCCAAATGAGTGGGCTCACCAGAATTCAGAAGAAACAGGGAAGAAGAGAGGAGAAACGGCTCAAGGAGGCGACCCCGGGTATTCGTCAGAACGTCACCCCAAAGAGAATGACGACAATTGAAGTCACCCAGCAGGAGCACAGGCTCCGGCAAGGAGTCTAGGAGGTGTTTCAAATCAGGAAGAGAGAGCGGGACACTCGGGGGGGAGATAAATGGAACAAACTGTGAACCATTTCCCCACAAAGATACGAGCAGCAGAACAATGGAGAGGCGAAGGAAAAAGTAAAGGAACAAAGGGAACATCAGCCCGAATCAAGAGAGCAGAAGAATTAGAAGCCCCAGCAATGGCTGGGGTGGGGAGAGAAAGGAATAGCCACGAAAACGACCAGGACGAGCACCAAGCATTGGCTCCTGGAGACAGACACAAACGGGCGAAAACCGCGAAATCAGAAGTTGGAGTTCGAGGAAATTGGCGTAATAACCTCGAACGTTCCATTGAAGAATGGACAACGACGAGAAGAGAAAGGACAAAAACAGAGAACAAGGAAGAAACCAAGGCGAAAGAGCAACAGAGCACGTTAAAGAATATCAGGGTCGGGATCAGGGTCAGCAAAGTCAGGGTTAGGGGGCATGGGTAAACTGAGCAAAGACGGAGGGAAGGAAACGGGAGAACAGATCAGAGGTGGGCGGGCAGGGTCCAGAGGAGGAGGAAGAGGAGGAGACAACGGAGAGGAGCAGTCAAGGACAGCAGCAGGAAGAGGGGGAGTAGAAAGAGGGGAGCGCACCCCAGCAAGAGCAGCAACCGAAAGGGAAGCAGGGGCCAAAGAAACCTCCATAGCAGGAACAGGGGGCGCAATCACTGAAACGGGAGGGGAAGGAGCAACAGAACCAGACGTAGGAGCTGAGGAAGAAAGCGAAGCCTTCTTACCCGCCGGGGAAGAGGAAGGAGAGGAGCCAGGCTTACGCTTCTGACTTAAAGAGACCGGTGTCCCAGCAACTACGTACCGGGCAACGGATTCCAGTGTCTCAACAGGAGAAGCCGAACGAGAGCACACACGACGGCCGCTAGGAGAGCGATGGACATCCGCCCGCACCGACAGGCGGTGGGGAGAGCCGATAGATGGAGGAAGAGGATGGGAAGGAGGATCGGAGGGGGACGAGGAAGAAGACACAGGAGACACGACAGACCGGGTAGAAGGAAGGGGAACCCCGGACAGAGGACCAGGAGGAGGATCCTTCGGGAGAGAACCCAAAGGAACAGAGGAGGGGGCAGTGGGCGCATCAGGGTCCAAGGCCCGGAAACGGTTGTGAGTCTGAGGAAGGCGGGAAGGACGAGGAGAGGAAGAGCGCAACACGCGAGCATAAGAGATATTAGCATAAGGCGGGAGCCGGCAAACCTGGCGTCTCGCCTCAGGAAAAGATAAACGCTCCCGGTGCTTCAAGTTGAGGACGGCTGCCTCAAGCTTGTAATGGACACACGCACGGGAGAAGGTAGGATGGGCCTCACCGCAGTTGAGGCAACGAGCCTGGGGAGAAGTGCACTCCGACTTAGAGTGACCTTCGCCACCACACAAAGGAATGAGAGAGACAGTCCCGGAGCAGCGGAGGGCACCATGCCCAAACCTCCAGCACTTGTTGCAGAGCCGAGGAGAAGGAATGTACTCCTGGACAGAGCACCTGGCACCAGCAAGAATGACAGAGGGTGGAAGGGTCCTACCATCAAAGGTAATCTTCACAACCCGGAGGGGTCGACGGCGACTACCACGAGGGGGACGAGTAAACGTGTCCACCTGGAGAATAGAATGGCCCTGGGCAGCAAGGATATGTCGAATATCGTCGTGGCAGTCGCGCAGGTCCCGAACACCGGTCGCAACATGGGGCGGGAGCAAAATAGTGCCAACACTGGCATTCAACTGAGCGTTCTTCGAGACCCGAACAGGGGTCTCGCCAAGGCAGGATAAGGCAGCCAAGCGGGAAGCAGCATCCTGAGAAGGAGCAGCAACGACACGTGTACCGAGACGAGTGGGGTTGAAAGTAATGGAGGCATCCACGGAATCAACGAGATGTCGATGGAGGGAGAAATCGTCAGGAGGCGCAGAATCAAGTGGGAGATCAAAATATTTGGCCCACGAAGCGGGACCAAACAAGGCTTGATAGGTAGCAGAACTGGAAGGAACCGAGCGAGGGCGGCCGTAACGAGGACGGCGGTGAGAACCCCCAGAGAGAGAGGGGTTAAAAGGCGCAGTAGTTACAACTAGAGAAGGAGCCGCGCCAGGGGACGAGGTAGTCACCACTGGGGGCCTGGGGCTCGACCCAACCACAGAGGAGGGAGGGGAGCCAGGGGAAGGAGTCAGAGAGGCCAAAGGAGGAGCAAGGTCGGGGCCCAATGCAGCGGAGGCTACAGAGCCCGGTCTTCCAATACGGACCGACTCGGGGGCTTGGTCGCCCACCCCACGAGCCTGAGAAGGTACACCAGAAGCAGCCGAAACAGGGGTTATCATCATGACGAAAAGAAGAATTCATTCACGAATGTGCCCCCACACCCACCATGGAGCCACAATTAGAGGCAGGACACCCAACAAGAAGCTATCGCCGATCTTGCCGGGGCCTCCTAGGGGTGTGTCGTGAGTATACGCCCCACAAACACCACCTTAAGAAACCGACAGTCCGTCGAGATCGGGTTCAGTGACGAAAGGGGGATTGACAATAAAAGGTTCCCCTCGCTCTCGACGTCGGGTACTACAGTTCTACGGGTGCAAGAGTATGCCTCCTCAAGCACCCGGGCATCAAAATGGAAGAAGTCCAAGGGAAGAACCAGAACGAGCAAAAGGTCGGCAGGAAACGGCAAGCAGATAGGAGAAGAGGGGGGGAGAAAAACGAAACAGAAGGAAAAGGAAAAGATGCCCAGCAGAATTGGAGAGGACGGCAGCAGGAGCACAAGGCTAGAAAAGGATAGAGGACAGTCCCAAAGAGCATCACACTCCGGCAGCCGTCCACTAAGCCCCCACACGGCGACAACGAGCTGAGCGGGGAGGGGGAAACATTATCAAACCACCTCTTGAGTCAAGGGAGTTAAGCTTTAGGCTGCACAATGAAACTGCTTTAACCAATTTTATAACTGCTGCTGATAATGTCAACTGGGAGTCCGAGTTAGGTAACATAGGGGACATCAACCTAGCAGTGCAATCTTTTCTACAAAAAACTCTTAGCCTTTATAACACCCACTGTCCTATGCTTACAAAACAAGTCACAAACAAAAGGCTTAACAATCCTTGGCTTACAAAGGGAATACTTAAATCCATTAACAAAAAACACGACCTTGAGAAGAAGTATAGGTTAGGAACTGTCTCCAAAGAATTCTCAAAGAATTACTCGTTATTGCTATCTAAAATAATTAGACGAGCCAAAACTAAATACTATGAAGATAAGTTTACCCAAATAAAGAGCAACATTAAAAAAAACTTGGAGCACAATTTCACAAATATTGGGATCAAAGAAGATTTTAAATAACAAACCAACACTCCTGTCCAATAACGTTGGTCAGCTTTCAGCCTCTGATTCTGCTATTGAGTTCAATAGGTTCTTCTTTTCCATTGGGTCATCCCTTGCAAATGATATTCCATCTTCCAGTACTGATGTTAATGACTATCTTACAGGTAACTATCCACAGGCTCTGTACCTAAAGCCTACTAATTCCACTGATGTCAATGAGATAATTCTTTCCCTTAAAACCAAGTCTAGTGCCCTCGAGGAGATACCAACTTTAATTTACAAAAAAGCCTCCAGATCTTTAGCCCCTGCTATTGCATTGCTCTTCAACAAGTCACTTGAACTCCAAACCTTTCCAGACATTCTAAAAAAAACAAGAGTAACCCCTGTCCACAAATGTGGTGATCACACAGATGTTAACAACTACAGACCTATATCAATCCTGCCTAACTTGTCAAAAATATTCGAAAAACTAATCTACAAGCAGCTTTACTCTTTTCTAGCCCAACACAATATACTTAGCTCTTGTCAATATGGCTTCAGACCCAAAAAAAGCACTTAACGATGCACTTATTAGTATGATTAACTTAATTCACGCAGCTCTTGATAAAAAGGAGTTTCCTGTTGGGTTATTTGTGGACCTGCGTAAGGCTTTTGACACTGTCAACCACCAAAACCTTCTTAAATTACATCATTATGGAGTCAGAGGACACTCCCTGCAATACCTCAAATCTTATCTTACTGACAGGCTCCAGTATGTTTCTGTGAATAATACAATTTCTCCCACCCTAGCCATCAACATTGGTGTTCCTCAGGGCAGCATACTTGGCCCTCTCCTCTTTCTCATCTACATTAATGACCTTCCAAATGCCTCCCAACACCTCAAACCAATTCTATTTGCTGACGACACAACCTTCATTTACTCCAGTCCTGACCCCCTTGCTCTAAATGCCACAGTAAATACTGAGCTAGAGAAAGTCCATCTTTGGCTAACTGCCAACAAACTCATCCTTAACATTGACAAAACGTTTTATATTCTGTTTGGCAATAAATCCTCTAATCATATAAATCTCAAAATAAACAATACCCAAATTTGTAACAAATTAGATGGCAAATTCCTTGGCGTTCTCATCGACCACAAGCTGAATTTCCAGGGACACATTCTAAATATATAAAAAAAAAGTTTCAAAAACTGTTGGCATTCTTTCTAAGATCAGATATTATGTACCACGCCCTGCCCTGGTGACTCTCCATTACTTCCTCATCTATCCATATCTCAACTATGGCATTTGTGCTTGGGGTTCTACTACCCAAAATCATTTACGTCCTCTAATTACTCAACACAAAGCTGCTATTAGGACAATATCCAACTCTAGCCCCAGACATCACTCGGTACCCCTACTCAAATCTCTGAATATGTTAGATATTAAGTCATTGCACATTCTCTCAAGTGTATTATACATATATAAAACGCTGAACTGTAATGCCAATCCTGACCTCAAAAGATTCATTGAAGGTTGTAACAGAACCCATGAGCACCACACCAGAAATAAATACAGTTTTGATATTCCTAGAGTACAACTTAGTCATATTAGAAATGCTCTTCAAATCAATGGACCCAGAATGTGGAATGATCTTCCCAACCATGTTAAAGACAGTACCTCTCAACCAGTTTAAGATAAAAACGAAGCACTACCTAATAAATTCCCTGTAACCTACCTTACCCCTCTGTTGTCAACCCATGTATGTTTTTTTTCTTTTTTTCTTCAAAACAACGCTGTTTGAATGTAATTTTCTGTAATAATTTGTAATTGTATTTGTGCTGCTTTTTCAACCATGTTCCCCCCTCTTTTACCTCTATTTTTATTTGTTCTCAACACATTTTATTCTTTTTACCCATTAGTTTTAAGCTTTAGTCATTAATGTTTTTCCTGCCCGAAACGCTTTGCGTAATAGTGGCTTTAGGCATTGTATGTACTAGCTCTATCTATTAACCCAACAAACTTTGTAATATCTCTTTATGTATGTTTCTTAAAAAAACTCTTAGCCTTTATAACACCCACTGTCCTATGCTTACAAAACAAGTCACAACCAAAAGGCTTAATAATCCCTGGCTTACAAAGGGAATACTTAAATCCATTAACAAAAAACATGACCTTGAAAAGAAGTATAGGTTAGGAATTGTCTCCAAAGAATTCTCAAAGAATTACTCATTATTGCTATCTAAGATAATTAGACAAGCCAAAACTAAATACTACGAAGATAAATTTACCCAAATAAAGAGCAACATTAAACAAACTTGGAGCACAATTTCACAAATATTGGGATCAAAGAAGTCTTTAAATAACAAACCAACACTCCTGTCCAATAACGATGGTCAGCTTTCAGCCTCTGATTCTGCTATTGAGTTCAATAGGTTCTTCTCTTCCATTGGGTCATCCCTTGCAAATGATATTCCATCTTCCAGTACTGACATTAAGGACTATCTTACAGGTAACTATCCACAGTCTCTGTACCTAAAGCCTACTAATTCCACTGACGTCAATGAGATAATCCTTTCCCTTAAAACCAAGTCTAGTGCCCTTGAGGAGATACCAACTTTAATATACAAAAAAGCCACCAGATCTTTAGCCCTTGCTATTGCTTTGCTCTTCAACAAGTCACTTGAACTCCAAACCTTTCCAGATATTCTAAAAAAAAGCGAGAGTAACGCCTGTCCACAAATGTGGTGATTTCACAGATGTTAACAACTACAGACCTATATCAATCCTGCCAAACGTGTCAAAAATTTTTGAAAAACTAATCTATAAGCAGCTTTACTCATATCTAGCCAAACACAATATACTTAGCCCTTGCCAATATGGCTTCAGACCCAAAAAAGCACTAACGATGCACTTATTAGTATGCTTAACTCGATTCATACAGCTCTTGATAAAAATGAGTTCCCTGTTGGGTTATTTGTGGACCTGCGTAAAGCTTTTGACATTGTCAACCACCAAAACCTTCTTCTTAAATTACATCATTATGGAGTCAGAGGACATTCCCTGCAATACCTCAAATCCTACCTTACTGACAGGCTCCAATATGTTTGTGAATAATACAATTTCTCCCACCCTACCCATCAACATTGGTGTTCCTCAGGGCAGCATACTTGGCCCTCTCCTCTTTCTCATCTACATTAATGACCTTCCAAATGCCTCCCAACACCTCAAACCAATTCTATTTGCTGACGACACAACCTTCATTTACTTCAGTCCTGACCCCCTTGCTCTAAATGCCACAGTAAATACTGAGCTAAATAAAGTCCATCTTAAGAACATAAGAACATAAGAACATAAGAACAAAGGTAACTGCAGAAGGCCTATTGGCCCATACGAGGCAGCTCCTATTCTATAACCACCCAATCCCACTCATATACTTGTCCAACCCGTGCTTGAAACAATTGAGGGACCCCACCTCCACAATGTTACGCGGCAATTGGTTCCACAAATCAACAACCCTGTTACTGAACCAGTATTTACCCAAGTCTTTCCTAAATCTAAACTTATCCAATTTATATCCATTGTTTCGTGTTCTGTCCTGTGTTGATACTTTTAATACCCTATTAATATCCCCCCGGTTATGTCCATTCATCCACTTGTAAACCTCTATCATGTCACCCCTAACTCTTCGCCTTTCCAGTGAATGCAACTTAAGCTTTGTTAATCTTTCTTCATATGAAAGATTTCTAATTTGGGGAATTAACTTAGTCATCCTACGCTGGACACGTTCAAGTGAATTTATATCCATTCTATAATATGGCGACCAAAACTGAACTGCATAATCTAAATGGGGCCTAACTAGAGCAAGATATAGCTTGAGAACCACACCAGGTGTCTTGTTACTAACGCTGCGATTAATAAATCCAAGTGTCCGATTTGCCTTATTACGAACATTTATGCATTGATCCTTTTGTTTTAAATTCTTACTAATCATAACTCCCAGATCCCTTTCGCAATCCGACTTCGCAATCACAACACCATCTAGCTCGTATCTTGTAACTCTATCATCATTACCTAACCTCAGAACTTTACATTTATCAGCATTAAACTGCATCTGCCAATCCTTTGACCATTTCAAAACCCTATCTAGATCAACTTGAAGTGATAGTGAGATATCTTTGGCTAACTGCCAACAAACTCACCCTTAACATTGACAAAACTTTCTATATTCTGTTTGGCAATAAATCCTCTAATCAAATAAATCTCAAAATAAACAATACCCAAATTTGTAACAAATTAGATGGCAAATTCCTTGGCATTCTCATTGACCACAAGCTAAATTTCCAGGGACACATTCTAAATATATCAAAAAAAGTTTCAAAAACTGTGGGCATTCTTTCTAAGATCAGATATTATGTACCACGCCCTGCCCTGGTGACTCTCTATTACTCCCTTATCTATCCATATCTCAACTATGGTATTTGTGCTTGGGGCTCTACTACCCAAAATCACTTACGTCCTCTAATTACTCAACACAAAGCTGCTATTAGGACAATATCCAACTCTGGCCCCAGACATCACTCGGTACCCCTACTCAAATCTGAATATGTTAGACATTAAGTCACTGCACATTCTCTCATGTCTATTATACATATATAAAACGCTAAACTATAATGCCAATCCTGATCTCAAAAGCTTCATAGAAGGTTGTAACAGAACCCATGAGCACTACACCAGAAATAAATACAGTTTTGATATTCCTAGAGTACGGCTTAATCAAACTAGAAATGCTCTACAAATCAAGGGGCCCAGAATGTGGAATGACCTTCCCAACCATGTTAAAGACTGTACCTCTCTCAACCAGTTTTAGATAAAAACGAAGCTATACCTAATAAATTCCCTGTAACCTACCTTACCCTTCTATTGTCAACCAATGTCTGTTTTTTTTAAAGAGCGCTGTTTGTCGACATAATTGTATTTGTGCTGCTATTTCAGCTGTGTTTTCATTTCTTGTTTCCATTCTACTCTTTATGAACAATTAGTATTAAGCTTGTCATTTAAGTTTTTCATGCCCGAAATGCTTTGCGTAATAGTGGCTTTAGGCATTGTATGTACTAGCTCTACCTATAAGTCAACCAATCTTTGTAAAAATTTCTTGTATGTATGTACATTACCTAAATAAACATTTTATTTTATATTTTATTTTTATGTACCTTACCTAAATAAACATTTATTTATTTATTTATTTATTTTTCAAGCTACATGACATTAGGCTACTGCTATTCACTAGACTTCTAATATATATCCACAAATACATGGCAAGGACTTATGATACAGAAATATAATTTACATAGATATATGTGGCACACATTGGCAATACACATTTAATACAAGTGTGTTGTCAAAAACAGAATAACTACATAAATTAATATTCGTGATACTAGGCTAATCAGCCAAGACATCACTATACAGTTTGAGCACCTCATACACCAGCTACAGTATGATCATACTGGTGTATGTGTGGTCATAACACCACCTCACACCCATATGGTAATATTACAACACACCATGGACCAGTATGATAATATCACAACACACCATGGGCCAGTATGGTAATATCACAACACACCATGGTCCAGTATGGTAATATCACAACACACCATGGACCAGTATGGTAATATCACAACACACCATGGACCAGTATGGTAATATCACAACACACCATGGACCAGTATGGTAATATCACAACACACCATGGATCAGTATGGTAATATCACAACACACCATGGACCAGTATGGTAATATCACAACACACCATGGTCCAGTATGGTATTTTTTTTTTTTTTTGAGATATATACAGGAGTTGTTACATTCTTGTACAGCCACTAGTACGCGTAGCGTTTCGGGATGGTCCCTGGAATACGATCCCCCTGCCGCGAAGAATTGTTTTTTCATCCAAGTACACATTTTACTGTTGCGTTAAACAGAGGCTACAGTTAAGGAATTGCGCCCAGTAAATCCTCCCCGGCCAGGATACGAACCCATGACATAGCGCTCGCGGAACGCCAGGAGAGTGTCTTACCACTACACCACGTAGACTGACGGAGACTTGCAATATCACAACACACCATGATCCAGTATGGTAATATCACAACACACCCTTGTGATAGTGAAATAGCAGTAATAGTGAGGTAATGGTGATATGGCAGTGGTAGTGAGGTGATGGTGCTATGGCAGTGATAGTGAGGTGATGGTGATGTGGCAGTGATAGTGAGGTGATGGTAGTATAGCAGTGGTAGTGAGGTGATGGTGATATAGCAGTGATGGTGAGATAGTGGTGCTGTAGCAGTGATATATCAGTGAATGTAAGAAGGAAATATATCAGTGTGAGGTGATAATGCGGTGAAAGAGAAATGATGTTGGTGTAGCAGTGACAGTGTTATGTGATAGTGAGCTGTTGGTGATATAACAGTGACAACAGCTGTCATATAGTGACACCAACAATTTGTTACTCAACATGGTCAGTATATGACCCCAAGTGTGGGGCCTGAGGTGATGATGATATATAGTGGTGATAGTGAAGCTACAGTGATACAGCAATGATAGGTTACAGTACTGGGAAGATATAGCATTGATGGTGATACAGCCGTGTTTGTCAGGTATATGATACCAAAGTATAAATACCAAACTGTTAAATACCAAAGATAGTGAAATTATGATGACATAGTGATCAAGGTGTGTCCTTAAATTACATTGGTATCAAAACACGCAGCCCATGGTGATGCAGGAGTGATGGTGGTGGTACAGTGAAACAGAGTGGCAGCACAACACCAGAGTAGTGATGGTACAGTGAACTAGAGTGGCAGCACTATACCACAGTAGTGATGGTACAGTGAACTAGAGTGGCAGCACAACACCACAGTAGTGATGGTACAGTGAACTAGAGTGGCAGCACAACACCACAGTAGTGATGGTGATGGTACAGTGAACTAGAGTGGCAGCACAACACCACAGTAGTGATGGTGATGGTACAGTGAACTAGAGTGGCAGCACAACACCACAGTAGTGATGGTGATGGGACAGTGAAACAGTGGCAGCACAACACCAGAGTAGTGATGGTGATGGTACAGTGAACTAGAGTGGCAGCACAACACCACAGTAGTGATGGTGGTGGTACAGTGAACTAGAGTGGCAGTACAACACCACAGTAGTGATGGTGGTGGTACAGTGAATTAGAGTGGCAGCACAACACCACAGTAGTGATGGTACAGTGAACTAGAGTGGCAGCACAACACCACAGTAGTGATGGTACAGTGAACTAGAGTGGCAGCACAACACCACAGTAGTGATGGTACAGTGAACTAGAGTGGCAGTACAACACCACAGTAGTGATGGTGGTGGTACAGTGAATTAGAGTGGCAGCACAACACCACAGTAGTGATGGTACAGTGAACTAGAGTGGCAGCACAACACCACAGTAGTGATGGTGGTGGTACAGTGAACTAGAGGGGCAGCACAACACCACAGTAGTGATGGTACAGTGAACTAGAGTGGCAGCACAACACCACAGTAGTGATGGTGGTGGTACAGTGAACTAGAGTGGCAGCACAACACCACAGTAGTGATGGTGATGGTACAGTGAACTAGAGTGGCAGCACAACACCACAGTAGTCATGGTGGTGGTACAGTGAACTAGAGTGGCAGTACAACACCACAGTAGTGATGGTGGTGGTACAGTGAATTAGAGTGGCAGCACAACACCACAGTAGTGATGGTACAGTGAACTAGAGTGGCAGCACAACACCACAGTAGTGATGGTGGTGGTACAGTGAACTAGAGTGGCAGCACAACACCACAGTAGTGATGGTGATGGTACAGTGAACTAGAGTGGCAGCACAACACCACAGTAGTGATGGTGATGGTACAGTGAAACAGAGTGGCAGCACAACACCACAGTAGTGATGGTACAGTGAACTAGAGTGGCAGCACAACACCACAGTAGTGATGGTGGTGGTACAGTGAACTAGAGTGGCAGCACAACACCACAGTAGTGATGGTACAGTAAACTAGAGTGGCAGCACAACACCACAGTAGTGATGGTGGTGGTACAGTGAACTAGAGTGGCAGCACAACACCACAGTAGTGATGGTGATGGTACAGTGAACTAGAGTGGCAGCACAACACCACAGTAGTGATGGTGGTGGTACAGTGAACTAGAGTGGCAGTACAACACCACAGTAGTGATGGTGGTGGTACAGTGAATTAGAGTGGCAGCACAACACCACAGTAGTGATGGTACAGTGAACTAGAGTGGCAGCACAACACCACAGTAGTGATAGTGGTGGTACAGTGAACTAGAGTAGCAGCACAACACCACAGTAGTGATGGTGATGGTACAGTGAACTAGAGTAGCAGCACAACACCACAGTAGTGATGGTGATGGTACAATGAAACAGAGTGGCAGCACAACACCACAGTAGTGATGGTGGTGGTACAGTGAACTAGAGTGGCAGCACAACACCACAGTAGTGATGGTGATGGTACAATGAAACAGAGTGGCAGCACAACACCACAGTAGTGATGGTGGTGGTACAGTGAACTAGAGTGGCAGCACAACACCACAGTAGTGATGGTGGTGGTACAGTGAACTAGAGTGGCAGCACAACACCACAGTAGTGATGGTACTGTGAACTAGAGTGGCAGCACAACACCACAGTAGTGATGGTGGTGGTACAGTGAACTAGAGTAGCAGCACAACACCACAGTAGTGATGGTGATGGTACAATGAAACAGAGTGGCAGCACAACACCACAGTAGTGATGGTGGTGGTACAGTGAACTATAGTGGCAGCACAACACCACAGTAGTGATGGTGATGGTACAGTGAACTAGAGTGGCAGCACAACACCACAGTAGTGATGGTGGTGGTACAGTGAACTAGAGTGGCAGCACAACACCACAGTCCACCACAGTCACCTCCGTAATGTCAATATGGTTGACTGCTGCCATCACCACATCCAGGCCGCTCACCACTTCACCGAAGACATCTGTCCACTGGTAACCATCCTGGAGGTCCCTGGTGATGATGATGAACTGGGTACTCCTGGGACCCCCCAGCTCACCCCAGGCCAACACAGTTCCTGCCCGGCCTGACTTCCGGTACTCCCCCTGGAGGTCAGGCAGCAGTGGGGTTCCTCCCTCACCATCATTACTCTCGTAGTCTCCACCCACCACACTCTCCCCCAGCTCACCCTTGTCCCACACCTCCAACAGTTTAGTGTTGCGGTAGGTGTGGCCCCGCTGGCCCGTACACAACAACACAAACTGTCTGGCCAGCGGAGTGTCAGGGGTCAGCCGGATGGTGACCCGCCCTCTTGTTGACCCCGCCCACCCAAGGTCAAAGAATGCCAGGGTGCAGGAGGGCTCCAGCATGCCCACAACCTCACTCTCCTGCAGGAAATGAAATAAATCATGCTGATAACTGTATAACAAAATGTTATCATATTAGTTATCAAAACTCAGTAAGTCAGTACGACTAGTGGGTGTAATAAAGTAACCTGGAGGGTGTGGGCGTGGGCGGGCGTGGGCTGACGCGGGAGTGAGTGGAGGTACAGCTGTCCGTCTTCTAGAGTTATCCTGGCGGAGCGGCAGCCATCTTTGTCTTCCTGGACGGCCAACACCCGGCCAGCCTCCACCAGCCTCTTGACGGGCTCCCTCATCCTGCGGAGGTCCTCAACCTGTGGACAGTGTCAGCCCCATTATCACCTGTGGTCAGTGTCAGCCCCATTATGACCTGTGGTCAGTGTCAGCCCCATTATCACCTGTGGTCAGTGTCAGCCCCATTATCACCTGTGGTCAGTGTCAGCCCCATTATGACCTGTGGTCAGTGTCAGCCCCATTATCACCTGTGGTCAGTGTCAGCCCCATTATCACCTGTGGTCAGTGTCAGCCCCATTATCACCTGTGGTCAGTGTCAGCCCCATTATCACCTGTGGTCAGTGTCAGCTCCATTATCACCTGTGGTCAGTGTCAGCCCCATTATCACCTGTGGTCAGTGTCAGTCCCATTATCACCTGTGGTCAGTGTCAGCCCCATTATCACCTGTGGTCAGTGTCAGCCCCATTATCACCTGTGGTCAGTGTCAGCCCTATTATCACCTGTGGTCAGTGTCTGCCCAATTATCAACTTTGGTCAGTGAGAGACCCATTATCAGTCAATCACACCTACCACATTCACCACAATCAGCACATTACACTACACATAAACTGAAGCCATTCAAGGAAAGCACCTACTGGCAAAGGGTTGTTGCTGGACCTGTAGCTCCAGCTCCCCCCCCCCCCTCTACTGGCAGGGGGTTGGTGCTGGACCGGTACCTCCAGCCCCCCCCTCACCTGGAAGGGGGTTGGTGCTGGACCTGTAGCTACAGCCCACCTCTACTGGCAGAGGGTTCGTGCTGGACCTGTAGCTCCAGCCCTTACTCTACTAGCCAGGGGTTTGTGTTGGACCTGTAGCTACAGCCCCCCCCTCTACTGACAGGGGGTTGGTGCTGGACCTGTAGTTCCAGCCCCCCTCTACTGACAGGGGGTTGGTGCTGGACCTGTAGCTCCAGCCACCCTCTACTGGCAGGGAATTGGTGCTGGACCTGTAGCTCCAGCCCCCCTCTACTGGCAGGGGGTTGGTGCTGCACTTGTAGCTCCAGCCCTTCCTCTACTGGCAGGGGATTGGTGTAGCTACAGGTGTTGGACTTGTAGCTACAGCCCACCTCTACTATAAATTTACACAATTCATGCAAGTTGTCTGACAGCAAGCAGTTCACTTACTGCTTACTCTACTGTCAGGGGGTTCGTGCTGGACCTGTAGTTCCAGCCCCCCTGCTACTGGCAAGGGGTTGGTGCTGGACCTGTAGCTTCAGCCCCTCCTCTACTGGTAGGGCGTTGCTGCTGGACCTGTAGCTTCAGCCCACCTCTAGTGGCAGGGGGTTGGTGCTGGACCTGTAGCTCCAGCCCCCCCTCTACTGGCAGGGGGTTAGTTCTGGACCTGTAGCGCCAGTCCTCCTCTACTGGCAGGGGGTTGGTGCTAGACCTGTAGCTCCAGGCCACCTCTACTGGCACGGGGTTGGTGATGGACTTGTAGCTCCAGCTCCCTTCTACTGGCAGGGAATGGGTGCTGGACCTGTAGCTCCAGCCCACCTCAACTGTCAGGGGGTTGGTGCTGGACCCGTAGCTTCAGCCCACCTCTACTGGCAGGGGGTTGGTGCTGGACCTGTAGCTCCAGCCCACCTATACTGGCAGGGGGTTGGTGCTGGACCTGTAGCTCCAGTGCTGAGCGGCACTGGAGGGAGGACCGGCTCCAGGGAGCTGGTCGGCGGAGCGGACAGCATGCTGGACTTGTGATCCTGTGGTCCCGGGTTCGATCCCAGGCGCCGGCGAGAAACAATGGGCAGAGTTTCTTTCACCCTATGCCCCTGTTACCTAGCAGTAAAATAGGTACCTAGGTGTTAGTCAGCTGTCACGGGCTGCTTCCTGGGGGTGGAGGCCTGGTCGAGGACCGGGCCACGGGGACACTAAAGCCCCGAAATCCTCTCAAGATAACCAGCCCCCCCTCTACTGGCAGAGGGGTTGGTGCTGGACCTGTAGCTCCAGCCCCCTTCTACTGGCAGGGGGTTGGTGCTGGACCTGTTGCTCCAGCCCCCCGCCCCCTCTAATGGAAGGGGGGGGGGGAGGTGTTGGTGCTGGACCTGTAGCTCCAGCCCCCTCTACTGGCAGAGGGGTTGGTGTTTGACCTGTAGCTCCAGCCCCCCGCCCCCTCTAATGGATGGGGGGGGGGAGTTGGTGCTGGCCCTGTAGCTTCAGCCCCCTCTCTACTGGCAGGGGGTTGGTGCTGGCCCTGTAGCTTCAGCCCCCTCTCTACTGGCTGGGGGTTGGTGCTGGACCTGTAGCCCCAGCCCACCTCTACTGGCAGGGGGTTGGTGCTGGACCTGTAGCTCCAGCCCCCCCTCTACTGGCAGAGGGTTGGTGCTGGACCTGTAGCTCCAGCCCACCTCTACTGGCAGGGGGTTAGTGCTGGACCTATAGCTCCAGCCCCCTTTCTACTGGCAGGGGGTTGGTGCCGGACCTGTAGCTCCAGCCCCCTCCCTCCTCTACTGGCAGGGGGTTGGTGCTGGATCTGTAGCTACAGCCCCCCCCCCTCTACTGGCATGGGGTTGGTCCTGGACCTGTAGCTCCAGCCCCCCTCTACTGGCAGGGGATTGGTGCTAGACCTGTAGCTTCAGCCCCCTCTATACTGGCAGGGGGTTAGTGCTGGACCTGTAGCTTCAGCCCCCCCTATACTGGCACGGGGTTGGTGCTGGACCTGTAGCTCCAGCCCCCCTCTACTGGTAGGGGGCTTGGTGCTGGACCTGTAGCTCCTGCCCACCTCTACTGGCAGGGGGTTGGTTCTGTACCTGTAGCTCCAGCCCACCTCTACTGACAGGGGGGGGTTGGTGCTGGACCTGTAGCTCCAGCCCCCCCTCTACTGGCAGGGGGGTTGGTGCTGGACCTGTAGCTCCAGCCCCCCTCTACTGGCAGGGGGTTGGTGCTAGACCAATAGCTCAAGCCCCACTCTACTGGCAGGGGGTTGTTGCTGGACCTATAGCTTAAGCCCCCCTCTACTGGCAGGGGGTTGGTGCTGGACCTGTAGCTCCAGCCCCCCTCTACAGGCAGGGGGTTGGTGTTGGACCTGTAGCTCCAGCCTCCCTCTACTGGCAGGAGGATGGCCCTGGATCTGTAGCTCCAGCTCCCTCTACTGGCATGGGCTTGGTGCTGGACCTGTAGCTACAACCCCCCCCCCCCTTTACTGACAGGGGGTTGGTGCTGGACCTGTAGCTCCAGCCCCCCCTCTACTGGCAGGGGGTTGGTGCTGGACAAGTAGCTCCAGCAACCCTCTACTGGCAGGGGGTTGGTGCTGGACCTGTAGCTCCAGCCTCCTCTACTGGCAAGGGGATGGCCCTGGATCTGTAGCTCCAGCCTCCTCTACTGGCAGGGGGTTGGTGCTGGACCTGTAGCTCCAGCCTCCTCTACTGGCAGGGGGTTGGTGCTGGACCTGTAGCTCCACCCCCCCCCCCCTCTACTGGCAGGGGGTTGGTGCTGGACCTGTAGCTCCAGCCCTCCTCTACTGGCAGGGGGTTGGTGCTGGACCTGTAGCTCCAGCCTCCTCTACTGGCAGGGGGTTGGTGCTGGACCTGTAGCTCCAGCCTCCTCTACTGGCAGGGGGTTGGTGCTGGACAAGTAGCTCCAGCAACCCTCTACTGGCAGGGGGTTGGTGCTGGACCTGTAGCTCCAGCCTCCCTCTACTGGCAGGTGGTTGGTGCTGGACCTGTAGCTCCAGCCCCCCTCTACTGGCAGGGGGTTGTTGCTGGACCTGTAGCTCCAGCCCCCCTCTACTGGCAGGGGTTGGTACTGGCATTGTTTGGGAGTTTGTTGGCAGTTTCAAGGCTCCAGTCTCTTCGAAGCCAGCAGTGGTCTATTTTGGTTCACTGTCTTCCTGGATGCTTTCCCGGTAAGATGGAGAGTGGTGACACTCCACCACTCTACTTGGTGGAGTGTCACCCACTCTCTGTGCCTCTGTGAGGGGGGGGGGGCAAGGATCCTAGGTTCAATAGAGGATCACAGGTTCAATCACCATGCAGGACATAAATGGTTCACATGTTTCCTTTCACCTGTTGCTCCTGTTCACCTACCAGTAAATATTTATCCTAGAGGTAGGAAACTATTGTAAATTGTATGTTAAGGAAAGTCAGTAGTAAACCTTGGGGAACCTCGATAAACCTAAGAACAGGCTTCCTCTCCTCAAAATGCAACTCAATATCTTGTGATATGACCTATGAGAGAAAATAAAAAACTTACTGTTAATTGCTTCCGGGGGATCTCTCCAGTGATTTCCTGAACTTTATTCATGATGCTGGAGGCTGAGTCTCCCAGGTGTACGGGTTCAGCTGTTGCACCTGTCTCTGTGGTCGTCATCTCCAGGGCCTCCCTGATGGTCTCCTGCACCTGTCATTACCAACACAAACATTAATGGTGGAGGCTGAGTCTCCCAGGTGTACGGGGTCAGCTGTGGCACCTGTCTCTGTGGTCGTCATCTCCAGGGCCTCCCTGATGGTCTCCTGCACCTGTCATTACCAACACAAACATTAATGGTGGAGGCCGAGTCTCCCAGGAGTACGGGGTCAGCTGTGGCACCTGTCTCTGTGGTCGTCATCTCCAGGGCCTCCCTGATGGTCTCCTGCACCTGTCATTACCAACACAAACATTAATGGTGGAGGCTGAGTCTCCCAGGTGTACGGGGTCAGCTGTGGCACCTGTCTCTGCGGTCATCATCTCCAGGGCCTCCCTGATGGTCTCCTGCACCTGTCATTACCAACACAAACATTAATGGTGGAGGCTGAGTCTCCCAGGTGTACGGGGTCAGCTGTGGCAACTGTCTCTGTGATCATCATCTCCAGGGCCTCCCTGATGGTCTCCTGCACCTGTCATTACCAACACAAACATTAATGGTGGAACCTGGACTATAATGAAGCATCAGGCTCTGAGTAAAGTAACTGGACTATAATGAAGCATCAGACTCTGGGTAAAATAACTGGACTATAATGAAGCATCAGGCTCTGAGTAAAGTAACTGGACTATAATGAAGTATCAGGCACTGAATAAAGTGACTGGACTATAATGAAGCATCAGGCTCTGAGTAAAATAACTGGACTATAATGAAGTATCAGGCACTGAATAAAGTAACTGGACTATAATGAAGCATCAGGCTCTGAGTAAAGTAACTGGACTATAATGAAGCATCAGGCTCTGAGTAAAGTAATTTGACAATAGAAGTAATGTTTCTCTACACTGACCACAGTGTAGAGAAACACCAAGATGACAGTTGACTTTATTAATAAAAATGTTTCAGGTGATAAAGCAAAAAGTTTCTTATCTATAAAGTCTACTCTCATCTTGATGTGTGTCCATGTCAAAAGTGTTTATATAGAGGCAATACTACACTCAGTTGGGTGAGAACAATGTGAACTTCAGCAGCGTACCTTCACTGAGGTGTGGACAGTCTTGACATTTGGGAAGAGTTCCTGGCACTTCTGGAGCCAATTTTCTACCTCCATGTTGCATTGGTCAACTTCATTGATGGTCATGAATACTTCCTGCGCTGTGTTGACTGTGTCGAGGTTCCCCAATATGGCCTGCAGCTGAATCTTCCCTTCCTCTCCTTGTGTTGTCATATCCACCACACTGGTATCCTCCAGTTCCAAGAGCTTCATTGCTGACTTATTCTGCTCCACCAGAGCATAGAGTCTGTCCTGGAGCTGGAGGTGGTGAGTCTTCCAGTCCCCCAGCTGCCCCCGGTACTCCCCCAGCTGGGACAATACCTCTTCACAGCTAGTAATGAGGCTGCTGATGTTGCTCTTCTGCTCCTCCATTATGGAATGTAACTTCTTGCTGATTCCTCTTGCAGGAGCTTTAATGGGTTTTGCTGGTAACGTTTTCTCTGGTACAACCTCGATACCTTTTAGTTTTCTGATAAGGGCCTCCATACCATAATTAATTGGGAACTGAGTAGCAGCTGTGGCAGCGTGCTCGGCACGGCAGCTGGGGCAGGTCAGCTGACCATTCTTGATAGCATTGTCAATACACTGGGAGCAGAATGTGTGGCCGCACGGCAGTGTGCGAGGCCGTAGCTGATTGTCATCATAATTGTTAAAACACACTGAACATTCCTCTGGGTTGTTATCCTGTGGAAAAAAATATTTGGTTAAGCTAGAAGAATTTACAACAAAAAGCAATACTGTATTACAGTATTGTACTGTATTTACCAATACAAATTACATAATATTTACATAATTTCTTTGTACAGAGGAGCCTCAGTGTTTGCACTGCTAATAATTCGCACTTTTTGGTACTCAGACGCTGTGTTCATGTTCGGTATTCGTGTGTTTGCTCGACATTCAGATGTAAACACGCGTCCCTGATGCATCAGTTTCACCATAGCTGTTGGTCAGTGCACAACCCACTACACTTTTCTCTTGGATATTTTTTTATATTCTTATTGTAAATAAGTCACCATGTCACCTATGAAAGTTTGTGATATGAGCCTAGCAAAAAGAACAACGGTTAGAATCACGATACAGATGAAGAAAGAACTCACAGCTAAATATGAGAGTGGTACCTGAGTGTCAGCTCTTGTTACAGAGTTTGTTATGCCTAAATCTAGTTCTCTATTAAAAGAAATGTGTGCAAAATGAGGGAAAGTGTAAACCTTTTCTTGAAATTATCATCTTGACAAACTGTGTTATAAATCTGTTGAATGAATGCTATGTCTCACTTTAAAAACATTTTAATGCACAGGCAAAAACAATCATCCTTGGACAAGTTTCTTGTAAGGAAAGCATTCAGTGAGTGTAATGAGGGAAACAGAAAAAGACAGAAAAGAGAAAGAACATCAGAAGCACAACTTCCAGAAGTTTTAATGTTAGGGAACTCCCCTGCCAAAGAACATCTCTCTTCCTCTGCCTCATTAGTTTCCACATATGCCATCAACTCTCCAAAGTACAGGTAAAGTGTAGTGTGTTAGCATTTATTCCATTTAATTATTGTATAACTATACAGTATTTATTTTTGTGGTTTGGAACTGATTAATCCATTATACATTATTCCTTACTAGCTGTACTTGGCCATGCGTTGCTGTGGCTCAGCAACACATGTGCGTTGTTGAGCCACAGTAACCTTTCCCTGTCTCCCAGTCCTCCCCACCATTCCCCGGTCCCCTCATCCTCCCAACCATTCCTCACTCCCGCGTCCCCTCGTCCTCCCCACCATCTCCTCCTCCTGACCATTCCCCACTCCACCATCCCTTCAGCCTCCTAACCATCTCTCACTCCCCCATCAACTCATCCACCCGACAATTCCCCCCCCTCCCCCGTCCCCTCATCCTCTTCACCATCACCCACTCCCCCTGTCCCCTTGTGCTCCCCACCATTCTCCATTCCTCGGTCCCCACGTCACCATCCCCAACTCCCCCATCCCCTCATCCTTCCCATCAGTACCCCCCTCCCCTGTTCCCCCCCTCACCATTCCTCCCCCTCCCACTCCCGTCCCCTCGTCCTCCCCACCTTTCCCCACTCCCTCGTCTTATGCATTCCCAAATGATCTGATGTTCCCATTAGAAAATTGGGAACATCAAATGATCTGATGTTCCCATCACTGAAATATAAGAAAAACAGTTAAAAAACAAAACAAAAAAACAAAAAACAAAAACAATCTACACTCACAAAATTTACGGTATGATAAATCACAGCTCAATTCCAACGCCATGTCGCACAAAATAATTACTGTAGACACTCAATTATCCGGGATTCGAATATCCGGAAAACACCCTTATACGGTCAAAATCGTGACCGGATAAAGTTATCTCAATATCCGGCCAAAATGTCCATAGGAGCCGGAAAATCAGGTGTTTGTCCGGATAAAAATCTGGGCCGGTTAACTTGCTGCCGATGTTGCAATATCCGGACAGTCAGCCAGACAAGGAGTGAATTGTCCGGATATGAAAGCCAGGCTGCGGGCCGTACCATATTAATCCAGTACGGCTGTGGCTCGAGGCGCATGGTGTAGGAGGGGGTGGGGTGGGTGGTTGGTATCGGGAGAGAGGGGAGAGAGGGGACCGTTGGGAGGGATAACATGGGGGGATATGGGGGAATGTGGAGTGGCCTATACACTACGGTACAGTAATTACCATTAATTTTAGAACAATTCATCATAGCCAAAAACAAAAGAAATACTAGAATACTAAATATTTTTTCCAGTGTTCTGACATCAATTTTTGTGTTACGTCTTCCATTTTGGTATCAAATTGTGCGCAATTTAAAGGCGCATATTTTAAAACTAGTTCCATAATAATAAAACAATAAATAGAATTTTAACAAATATTTTAACTTTTGGACACTTTTTAACGCTCGTCACCACAAAATTATTTATATCTTTCTAGTGTTCTGACATCAATTTTCATGTGACGTCTTTCATTTTGGCATCAAATTGTGTGGAATCTAAAGGTGCTCATTTTGAAACCACACCCAGATTGATCAGTTAAAATTTTAATTTTTAACAAATATTTTAATGGATGATTTCAGACCGCGTCATCCGAGACGGCCCAGGAGAAAAACGGATGTCACTGGAAAGCGACATCGAAGCGTGAAAGTGTTATTAATACACTCACCAACACAGGTTAGTGACAACTGTTATGAGCCACCAGTCCCACATAATATCCACCCCACCCAGTATGAGAGTTATAGTATTCCATACTTATACCATGTTTGGACTGGCTTATAACCCATTAATATGCAATACAGCATGTGTAGTTAGGTAGGTAGTACTGAATTTATAAGTGTTTCAGGCTCTCCAGACAACAGTATCAACAAAAACTCCATGATTTGCTCATCATCAGCTCTACTGAACTGTCTGAAGAACAAGGTCAAAACTGTTCAAGTGTAGCCCATCAACTGATTACATCAGAGATAAACTTTAATGATACTATTAAATCTATCAGAATAGATAAAAACAATCACCACAGCACCAGATAGATGCTCACTAAACTAGCTTATCCCAATGATAAGTAAGACCTCATTCAATCAGCTACAAATATAAAACCAACCTTTATATTAATGAGTGCCTTACCAAGCACTGTTGATCCTCCTCTACAGACTGCAAGATATTCACAAACAAAACCCAAATCTTATCAAGCAGTGCTACACCAGGAATGGAACGATCATTGCTAAGAAAGAACAGCAAAAGACATGAAATCAAAAGTGTCCAACAATTACTAACTTTCTTTGTTGATTGTGACATAACTGGAAGTCAGCGAACTTCCAATGTCATTGCTGAGAGTAACACATGAGTGACCAAGCCTTACCTAGCCTAACCATATTTAAATTTATATATATATATATATATATATATATATATATATATATATATATATATATATATATATATATATATATATATATATATATTAATTACTAAATGCTTCTTTTTTATATTAATGGCTTTAAATACATATAATTTACCCTCTTATAACTATTACTACAAAGACTTCAATTTTATAAAATGTAATAATTTTTTGAATGCTTAATTTGTCTAGTTATCAGATTCTTAGTTTACAATATTTGCAACTTACCCATTTATCTGTTGAAACTAACACTTCAATTTCCCAAAATGTTATAAACCTTGAACTCTTAATTTGTCAAATTATCTGAATCTTTAATTCATTACTTTGTGAATTAAAAATTAATAATTTAATTTCTCACTTATGTATCTGCCCATTAATATTAGCTACTAATCTTGTTTGTTGTCTAATATTCCAGTATTGTTAATGGATTCTTAAGCTTTAAGTACATCAGTGTTTCCAGCCCATATGTGTTTGTTTCTATTGCATACCCTTATCCAACTTGTCTTATTACCATATGATATTACTGTATTACAATCTTAAGAGATTACTGAATTTTTAATTTGATTAATTATGTTTCCTTTTTTATTAATTATTTTGAATCTAAATCCATTTATTTATTCATAATCTTAATCTAATTGTCTAATTCTCACTTTGTTCTCTTTTTTTTTTTTGCCTGTGTATTACCTGTTTATATTGCATATCTTTGCCCATCTTGTATTATTACCATATAATATTCATGTATTACAATATTAATTTAATTCTTAAATTAGCTAATTATTTGTATTCCATTTGATTAATTATTTGAATCTTAATTTGTTTACTCTAGGAATCTAAATTTGATTAATTATCTAATTTCCCACTCTTCTGTTCTTTATTATTTTTACTTTTATATCTGGTAAATTTTATTACTTATATCAGTATCTGCTAAATTTTATTACTTATATCAGTATCTGCTAAATTTTATTACTTACATATCTGCTGAATAATATTTGCAATCACTTCTCTATTCTTGCATTTTTTCTTTTCACATACAGTGCATCATCACTCTAACAGACCCCGCTCTAACGAATTCCCAGATGGTCCAAATGAATTGCATTTGGCACTAAATGTTCAGTGGAACATACAAAAATTCATTTGTGTTGTTCCACTGATGGTGATGACCTAGTCCGGCATGGCAGGGCTGTGAGAGCTGTGTACTGTACACACTCTCCACATCGTTCACTTCAATATGCATATCACTAGTAGCAGACACCTGTGTTAGGTCTTTTTTCAGATTTGGGTTATCAAAATCATTGGCATGCTCATCTTCAAGCAATATGCCTTGTATTCCAACATCAGATGATGTTTTCTTAAAAACATAGCCGACTAGGGCTGGGAGCTCAATATGGATGAATACGACACGGTTGCTACCTTGAATATGAGCCTACCCAAGACCGTGGGGAATGCTGGGAATTTTTTTCAATCTGTCAAACACCTCAGGAATCCATCTTGTACCCAAGTCAACACCGCGTTGGACAGGTGTTTGGGAGCCAGGGGCGCATGTGCCACTCATTGTTGCTCACTCAGTGCTAACCCAGCCAGATGCCCTAGGACATTCTGGGAATTTTTTCCAAGATGGCTGCCTCTCACTGGAGGTCCTAAGAGTCCATTTTGTACCCAACCTACAGCGAGTGCACTTCGACTGTGTACGAAGAAATAAAAAATACTTTTGTCAGTTGGCGCAGTAATTGGCGAATGGCATTTGTCACTTCGACTGTGTACGAAGAAATAAAACATACTTTTGTCAGTTGGCGCAGTAATTGGCGAATGGCATTTGTCGTTTGGCACAGTGCAGTGGTTAAGGTGTTATGCGCACCCCTGATTGAGCAAAATTATACGCTATTTGCATTTCAGAGGGTTAATACACTCAACATAACTGGGTAATAACACCATGATTAACCCTTAAACTGCACAACACGTCATATGATGTGTTGAGTAACTTGCTATAAATTGTGCATCATGTCATATGACGTGATGGAATACCACACAAGATATGAATGGCCGGCGGGGTAGGGGGGCCCCCCATACACTGCCCAGGGGCTATAGTAAACCAACTGCCATTTTGTAAAAAATATCCAGCTCATGCTACCAATGCGTGAGAGGCCCCAATTACCCAGCGGTCACCATCGCGAACGTATGGCCAAACGCCTCCTGAGCACGCACCACGCAATCACTTACTCAAGAGCAAATAACTAGTGAATTATTTTCTGATGGTGAGGACAGTGATTTTTGATGACCCTGACATTGATAAGGACTACAGACAATTGTCCGATGATAGTAGCACAGACAATGAATATGAGATACAGTACAGTCTCCTCCCATGGCGAGGCCTACATGCTCACCCGTGCCTCCTCGCCCAGTGTCTACTCCAATTCACCCACGACCACACAGTTCTTGTGCTTATTTAGAGTACGAGGATATTTTGGGCGACGAGTCAGAGGAAGGTGACTCATTTTCTGGTTTTCATGAAGTGGATTCAGAGCATAGTGTTACCGTGCCTGTTGCTAGTACCAGTGGTGATACCGGGCGAGAATTTGTCGTGTCAGCAGCGTCTCGCCCAGCCAAGCGCTGCCGCATGGCACCACATGAGGAACCAAGACCCTCATGTTCACGTGATTTCACCTCACGTTTACATAGCGCCCGTACTTTGTGTAGACGGACTTTAGCTCCTGGTCCACGATGTGCAATGCTTCCTCGCTGTCATGCTGTTGCGTCTCGCAGGACAGCAGGTGTACTTGTGTGGAGTAATGGTGACGATTTTATTTCTCTAATTCCTGCCTTTGGCAATAAAGAAGTTGGATTACAGACCTTTCCCTGATAATGGTGAGGACATGTGTGAAATGGATTCTTTACAGCATTTTATGATGAGCCGCTCATGGAATATATTGTATACGAAATGAACCTTCATGCGACTCATCTCATTGGAAAAGAGATAACAGAATATTCACGATTGCAGCGTTGGAAAAACATACTGTAGGTGAAATGTATGTATTTTTGGCAATATGTATGTTGATGAAACATTGTGTCAAACACGCTATCACAGATTATTGGAGCAAAGACCAGGCTATTCCAACACCTTTCTTCGGGAAATATATGTCCCGAGACAGGTTTCAGATACTCCTCAGGTGTCTTTATTTTGCAAGTAATGAGGACCGGACAGAGCATGATAGACTTTGGCGAGTGAGGGACTACTGTATATGAATGAAGTGATTGGAAAGTTCAGAGAGTTCTATGTACCAGCACAGAAGCTGGTGATTAACGATTCCCTTGTGCTTTTTAGAGGACGTGTTGCATTCAAGCAGTATATTCCCTCCAAATGCAACAGATTTGGATTGAAATTCTTTGTTCTTTGTCACTGTGAAACAGGATACGAGTTACACGTGATTCTGTATTCTGCTAGCGATGTAGACATTCCCGGTAACGACCAACATGGTTTCTCAGGTAGTGTGGTAAAGTCACTGATGTCACCATGGATGAGCAAGGGCCACATTTTATACACGGATAACTGCTATACAAGTCCTTTGCAAGCTAGGTTCTTGATTTAAAATAGAACTGGATTGTTCAGCACAGTAAAGCCAAGAAGGGAAATGCCATTGTTTGCCAATAAATTTGACTGCCAGCTAAGAAAAAGTTATCAAATACGCTCAGGTGGAAAGACAAGAGAGAAGTGAATTTGCTGACAACAGTTCATGATGGTACAATGGTGAACAGTGGCAAGGCGAACCGAATAATGCAAGATCCAGTATATAAGCCAGATTGTGTTCTTGACTATAATATCAACATGCATTTGGTTGATATATTTGACATGATGGTGGGCACTGTCGAGTGTGTGCGGGAAAACATTGAAGTGGACGAAAAAAGTGTTTTTCCATCTTGTTGACATAAGCATGCTGAACAGCTATAATATGTATCTGGTGAAAACTGGACGTAAACCAAGTTTCCGTTCGTTTGCTTTTACACTTGGACACAGTTATTAGCAAAGTTTGGCAAAGATGTTCCTGGCAAATATTGCCGGAACAACCGTGGACATTTTCAAGAGGAAACTAGATTTATTCCTCCAAGGAGTGCCGGACCAACCGGGCTGTGGTGGGTATGTGGGCCTGCGGGCCGCTCCAAGCAACAGCCTGGTGGACCAAACTCTCACAAGTCGAGCCTGGCCTCGGGCCGGGCTTGGGGAGTAGAAGAACTCCCAGAACCCCATCAACCAGGTATCAACCAGGCATACAAAGACCCATCATGAACCCAGTGGTGCAGCATGCTGCTACACCAAGGCTCACTCACACGGAGGGCATTCAAGCACACCGACTAAAACATTTGCCACCAGCTGGAAAGCGTGCAATAGGCCAACGTGATTGCTTAGTTTGTAGAACAAAAAAAAAGAGATCAGAAACGTAAACGTATGCAAACATGGTGTGAAGCGTGTGCAGTTCCATTATGTGCTGTCAACTGCTTCAATACCTACCACTCTCTCCAAGACTTCTTAAATGTGCAATAATATTGCAAAAACCTGTAAATAGTGCGTGCATGTACGTAAATATAATAATGAACACTGTGAATACATATTATATTGGCATAATGGGAAAACATTTTTGTGCGCATGTGTATACTCAATGTATGCAACATTTATTACCATTGAACATGAAGTAACATTATATGCAACACAATTAGTGATTAATATTTGTGATAAAATACGCCTAAACACTGTAAATAATGCAACAAAAATAAATTTGTGGCAATTCTGACTGCTTGAGGACTGCGCGCAATGCCTCTGGGACGCACCTTGCATGAGCAAGCATGCAGGGTGTGACGTCATCGCTCATATTGTCGGCTCATTTATGTCATTTGTAAGTACGATTAATTTTTTTCTCTCTCGTGGTCAGGGAACACAAATTAACAGGTTAGGAAGAATTTGTTTTTTCTTTTTTGTTACACGCCTGTGGGTGACAAGGGACAAATAGCCCTTAGCAACACACTGGTTAATACACTCAACATCACTGGGTCATGCCAATATGATTAATACACTCACCATCACAGGGTAATGACAATATAATTAATACACTCGCCATCACTGGTAAATGACAACACCAACATTAATACACTAGTTAATGAAAATATCTTGATTAATACACTCACAATCACTGGTTATTGACATCAACATGACAAACACACACACTGGTAGTACAGTAAGAATAAAATTGTCCTTACCATCATTAATGGGCAGAAGTTGTGTTTGCTATTATCCTGGGTAGCCGAGCAGAGACTGGACGCAGTATTACCTATTAAGGCAAAATAAAACAAATTTAAGGTTTCTATGACTAAATTTTTCCCACCAAAACACAGTAAATGTTTAGAAAAATTAAATAATTTTTTAGGTATTGTGCTTTGAGCAAAAGTAAGGAGGGTAGGGAGGAGTAAGGAGGGTGGGCAGGAGTAAGGAGGGTGGGCAGGAATAAGGAGGGTGGGCAGGAGTAAGGAGGGTAGACAGGAGTAAGGAGGGTGGGCAGGAGTAAGGAGGGTGGGCAGGAGTAAGGAGAGGTGGGCAGGAGTAAGGAGGGTGGGCAGGAGTAAGGAGGGTGGGCAGGAATAAGGAGGGTGGGCAGGAATAAGGAGGGTGGGCAGGAGTAAGGAGGGTGGGCAGGAGTAAGGAGGGTGGGCAGGAGTAAGGAGGGTGGGCAGGAGTAAGGAGGGGTGGGCAGGAGTAAGGAGGGTGGGCAGGAGTAAGGAGGGTGGGCAGGAGTAAGGAGGATGGGCAGGAGTAAGGAGGATGGGCAGGAGTAAGGAGGGTGGGCAGGAGTAAGGAGGGTGGGCAGGAGTAAGGAGGATGGGCAGGAGTAAGGAGGGTGGGCAGGAGTAAGGAGGGTGGGCAGGAGTAAGGAGGGTGGGCAGGAGTAAGGAGGGTGGGCAGGAGTAAGGAGGGGTGGGCAGGAAAAAGGAAGGGGGTATGGGCAGGTTCTCGGATGCCTCCCCTCCCTCTCTAACAGCCTACTGTACCCAAGATTAACCATGTAATGTATCAATTATACAATGTATGTATGTGATGTAACTATATAACCTGAGCTTGTAAAAGTACCTTCATCACCTTCAGTGATTAAGTGCTTAATTGCACACTAGTTTCTCTATCAGCTATCTCACCCTGTCAGAGTAAAAGAGACAAATGTATGTGAATGCATGTGTGTGTGTATATATATATGTATATGTACGTATATATGTGTGTGTGTGTGTATGTATATGTAAGTGCATAAAGTAAATATGGAAGCTGATCAGAATTACATTTCACCTTTGTAAATGCACATCAATGACACTATGTAAAAGACACATCGAACACTTTATGTAGGACATACGTAAATCTGTGTATCTATGTATTTACGTATGTAGGTTAGCTTAGCATTTTAAAAGCACCGAATCACCTTTTGTGGTTGATTGTTCAATAAACCCTTGAACTATATGTTTAACACATCTCTAACCCTGTCCATAGAGGACAGAAGAAAATGTATATATGTTGGTTAGCATTGTATATGTGTGGCCACGTCTGTGGTAGAAAATAATAATAATAATAAAAAAGCCTACGTAATACAAACCACATGCATTAACCCTAAAGCTGCTATAGCCTGGGCTGGGCAAAAAATATTTGAATTATGTGAAAATTATTATTAAATGCTAAATAAATTCACCAACTTATTGGCTTAAGCATCATGAAGGTTTCATCCCAATATTTTCAAAAATGTATTTTAGACAAATATTTTTTTTAAAGGAGAACATTTTGTTGATAAGGAGAAACACTCGTTTAACTGGAACTGAGGGATAATGCAGTAATAAAGAGATGCAAGCACTTGTCCAATGCACAAAGAAGAAGAATAGTAGCAAGAAGTGTCGACAAAGTGGACATGCAGCTGGTGCCTTTATATCATTGCTGAGTAATACATAATAATAACAATAATAATGAGTATGTTATCATGCCCTATTTTGTTATATATCATAAAAATGCATTGCCTAATGTTAATATCTGTTACTTTCACTAAAGTCTAATAAATATTTTTTGGGGGGTATATTTTTTTTTCTAATTTGTTTATTATCTGATGTTGTTATAACCTCTACATCCTAGAGAATGCATACCCATCCCTAACTATGTCAAGATAGAATGAAATTGGTTATCAAATAAATCAGTCACAACTGGCAGAATTTGGGACTTTGAATTTTTTCGACTGAGTTTTTCACAGATTTCAAATTCTATTTTCTTTGTCTCTTTAGGCGGTTTTGATGATTAGGGACCAGATTAGGGCTTTATCACTTTTATAAAGTATACATTTTTATCCCCTAAATAATTACAATTATCCCAATATTTTGTTTTTTTGAGGGTTATTTTTTCTTGACATCATTCCAACACACATTGACCTACAACTTTCACATACTCGAGTACGAATGTCAAACAACGTTTATTAAAACATATAAGTAAATTAATGAATTAGAACTACCTTATTCATTGTCGATAACTTCAATTATCTCAAAAACTAGAGTTTCAACTTTGAGTCAGCTTCAAAAATATCCAGTTTCTGACCAATTCTCACCATTTTTACAAATAATGTGCACAGCTGTCTGTTCTACAATCCTATTACAATGGACTTTTCACAAACCCTAAACGTTTGAAGTTATCCTTTTTTTCTAAATTTGGCGCATAATTCAAATGCCACATTGACGATTTTTTTTTAGTAAACTAAACTGAAAACATATATTCTAAATCTATGAACATGAAGATCATATACTATTCTGAGAGCATAATAACACCAAATGAACAATTGGTGATAGTTTTTATTTTTGCAGCTGATTTCAAAATCTGAAGTTTTCAATATTCACTTTTATAATTATTATTTATTTTCTTAATTTTCAAGTTACGTTTGTGATCATTAAGACAAAGTTGCAGGATTTGCTAGTATGCACAAAAAATTGGAAAGCATTAGAGCAAATTTGAGAAATTGAACTTTGCCATCAGGTCCTGTTGTATATGTATGCCATGGACAGCTCAAGCGTCATGAAAGTTTCATCCCAATATTTTCAGAAATGTATTTAAAAAAAAATTAAAAAGGAGAACAGCTCCATTTAACTGGAACTGAGGGATAATGCAGTAATAAAGAGATGCAAGCACTTGTCAGATGTACAAAGAATAGTAGCAAGAAGTATCCACAAAGTGGATATGCAGCTGGTGCCTGTATAGCATTGCCGAGTAATACATAATAATACCAATAATAATGAGTATGTTATCATGCTCTATTTTGTTATATATCATAAAACCAGCGTTGAATGTAATGAAACGCCATTTTCTGGGCGAGACCTGGAGGGAGGGAGGGTTGCCGGGGAGCCTCCGGGTCTCACCCAGAAAATGGTGTTTCATTACATTCAACGCTGGTTTTCTGGGGGGAGCCCCGTTGGCTCCCCGGAGCTAACTACCCACAGAGGAAGGTCAAAGGGACAGAACCGGGAGGCGGACACCACGCACCCCCCACGGAAACGAGACAACCGGCAGCAAACGCCAACCCAAGGAGCCACAGCCCCGAAAAGTCCCAGGAACAACACGAGAACAACGAGCAGCAAGGCTCCCGCACGAACACCAAAAATCCATGCCCGAAAGACCGCACGGCCACGTCGCCCAGACGGCAGCGAGAGCAGCGAAGCCATGAACACCACAGGCATGAGGGAAGAACACAGGCAGCTTAGCCGCAAGAACACGGCTGACCACCCGGGACACCATCACCCGCGAACCGGGAAGAACAGAACCGGATCAACGCAAAACGCGCTCCGGACCCAAACGCCGTGGCACTCAAACAACAGCGGAGGGCCGCCACTGAACACAAAACATGACACACCCCCGGCCCGACCAATGAAGCACCAACAAACCCTGGACCCCTCCAGAACGCAGCAGCCGCACCCCGCGCCAGAAAAGATGGAGACTGCTGCCACCGAACAACCAAAACGCTAAAACCGAAGGAGCAAGAAAACTCAGCGCCTCGACCCCCAGAGGCAAAGGCCAAAAGGAAAGAGCCGACGAAAAAACACACTGGAACCGAAGGGGCACTACCAACCGAGGAGAAGACAAAGCACGCTGACCAGAGACCAGGATGGTGCAAGCGGCGCACGAACAGGCCGGAGGTGAAACGACGCACAAGACAGCTTACTAACGGTGCAGAAGCAACACCAAGACCGAAAGCAAGCTGAAGCGGCTCCGCCAGCGCCGCACGAAAAGAGGCGACAGTATGTGGCAAGACGACGGCCCCCAACCCCCACCAGAAAACCAAGCCGAGAGTAAACCAAGCTAACAAGAGTAACCACCTAAGAAGGGACAGGAAAAGGAAGGACCGCCAAAATACCCCATACTGCCGCCAAGAGAAGCATGCAGATGGGACACCTACCACGAAGCCACCCGACCACCAACCGGAGGCGAGACCGCGAGGCAGAACATAAGCAGCCCCGACAAGGCCCCTCCGAGCTCAGGAAAAGGAGGAGCCACGGGAAGATCTCGGGCGCGACCACGGAAACCCAGGCGGCACAAGGAGATGGAACGTCTGCCGAACAGAAAAACTCCCCAAAGCATGCAAGCCCGACAGGAGTTCAGAAACAACGGGTTCGATGCGAGACATCGCAAGACTCCCCCCCCCAAAAAAAAAAAACCGACAGGGCAAACTAGGAAACCAAAGAAGGCGGAAGGGTCGCCGCCAGAACAGTACCCGAACCAAGGGGTACGAACAACTGCAATAGACCGAGACAAAGAAGCACATCACAGGACACAGGCTGACAAACGCCCAAGAACACACGCAGAACACCCCTGCTGCAGAGGAGGCAGGAAGAAAGAGCAGAAGCACAAAAACCCCAGAAAAACAACCATGGGTGGACAATCAGGCAGGGACAGAAAACCCCCACGCAATCCCCAGGCACAAAACAGCAGCAAAGTGCCATACCACAACCGGACACAGGAACAAGGACACGCCACCGTGAAACACGGTACCAATGCACACGTGCAGCAGCAGCAACAGGCACCACAGCAACATGCAACATGTAAATAGCAACTCCCTTTTGCAAAGGCAGAGAAACGGAGCAGGCAGACCCCAGACAGGGCCAACGGAGACACGACAAAACCCAGCAGGCACAGAAATCTGCACCAGGCGACCGACGGCGGAGAAACCCTGCTCGATACCTACTGGATGGGGTACTGGGAGCTCTTTTACACCCCAAGCCCGGCCCAAGGCCAGGCTAGACCGGCCAGAGGGTGGCCCTCCAGGCAGCTGCTAGGAGCGGCCCACCGGCCCACATACCCCCACAACCAGGATGGGCCGGAACTGCTATACGAAAACAGGCTAGTGTGCCCTGGAAGTTCACGATCGAACCAGCAAGAAGGCTTATGCTCGCAAGTAGGTCGCGTAATAAGCACAGACCTCTGATGGTAATACAGTGTTCCCCAAATGTGCCAATAGCACCACTGCACTCCACTGGTACTATCCCGCAAGTTCTACCAGATAGGCGGGACCCAAGAGCCAGAGCTCAAACCCTGCAAGCACAGCCAGGAGCCTTACCAGGTGAGTACAGAACCAACCCTACAACCCCCCACCTCACAATATGAAAAAAGGTGGGTCCCCTGAATGACTCCAGCATGGGTTGGACATGCACATGAATGGGACAGGAAGGGTTGAAAAATGGACAGTCACTGGTGTGCGAACGGTCTCAGTCGTACAAAAATATACCTAAATAAAGACAGGTATATAAACAACACCGCATCCAGCGCCCGGCCAAAAGACGCCAAACCACAGAAACTCACCTGGCGAATGGTGGCACGAACTTGACACGACTCAACCGTGCCCAGAAAAACCTGGGAGCACCGCCAGGTGAAGACGCCAGAGCCGGACCCTGCCGGACCCGCAGGAGAGCAGGGAGAGGCGAAGGAGGCGGCCCACACCCATGACACAGGGAAAACCGCAGTGTCCTCCCCACAACTGGGAACCAAGACACCCCCGGAGCGAAGGGGCACATACCGCAGCCAGGGGAAGAACGAGAGGCGAAGCACCGTAGCAAAAAGGGCGCAAAACACCAGCACTGAAACACCGCCCAGACCAAAACAAACTCCACAGCGCATGCGCATGACACGCTGGCCGAACCACACAACCCTCACTGCGGGAAGGCGCCAACCAGGACTACTGCACTAGAAAAGTAGCCAAAAGAGGAAGCAGGAACAATAAAACCGGCCAAAGAAGCAAAGAGCCCAAAAAGGAACCCAACCGGGCAACAAGTAACCCAACCGGGCGACAAGTAGCCCAACCGGGCGACAAGTAGCCCAACAGGGCGACAAGTAGCCCAACAGGGCGACAAGTAGCCCAACAGGGCGACAAGTAGCCCAACAGGGCGACAAGTAGCCCAACAGGGCGACAAGTAGCCCAACAGGGCGACAACCCAGCAAACACAGAACGTTTGTGGACGTTTTTAAATGGTGCCACAAAGGTAATACTGTAACTTTTGACATAAATACGTATATCTGACATTCTTAAAACCAAAGGATATAACTAAAAACATATATTCTTGAGACACAGATTTTTAAGATTTATGTAAAAATTTAAAAATAATAGTGAATGCTATGGTATTATAATGTTTTCATGCTTTATATTTAAGAATAAATAATTTTCAGTCAACATTTAGTTTTTTTTGTTTACTTTCTGTAAAGCTATCCAATTTACGTTCTTATAACATAAATATAACATTTATATGAAGTCAGTATAACGTTATTTACACGACATCATTACGTTATTATGATGTTATATTAACGTATAATTCCTGTATGAAAACCAGAATATATATTGAACTTTATGTTTTAAACCTTGTAAAGTTATCATAAAACTTGGAATAAGACGGTAAGCATGCTTTACTTATGAAAATATACAAACAAATCAACAAAAACATTTTAACATAAAAAACATAAACATAACATAAATTAATTGCATGCATGGGAGTTAACTGGAACTCTGTAATATTGCATACATGAACCTTAAGGTACAAACCCAGTGTATTTACTCATGCAGTTCTTTCCTAAATCTAAATTTTTCCAATTTTTACACTTTGTTTCGAGTTCTGTCTTGTGTTGCTACTTTTAATACCCCATTAATGTCCCCTTTGTTATGTCCATTCATCCCATTGTGCACCTCTACCATATGTCACTCCTAATTCTTCGCTTTTCTAGAGAATGTAATATAAGCTTTGACAATCTTTCTTCATATGACAGGTTAACAGGTAGAACAAAGATTACCATTTATATATGGATAACTATTATAAGTCGGTTTGAATGAGTGAATTGCTGCTTGAAGATAGGTATATACACCTGCGGTACTATCAGATTGCTTCATGGTGAGCCTAAAACCCTTCAGATCCAAGCAAAGGGTAAATGCCAGCAGATACAATTGCAAACACATTGATACCAAAATGAAAGACCTAGGATGACAATTGGGGTGACCAAAATGAAAAGAGTGTATACATTTTATCGCTCTTGTGCGCTCCCTGGTAACACACTCTCGCTTACTCTGTTTGTTGCGGATGGTAAGCCGGGCTTTTGGAGTTTATATGCCTTTAGTCCTGTAGAGAATTCTATTGCGAACACATTGATGCCAAATTGAAAAACCTAGGATGAGAATTGAGGTAACAAAGTTGAAAAGGGTATACACTTTTCAGTATTATCACGCTCTCTAATGTAATGAGAGTTGCCTGAGGGTGGCTCAGCTTTCTTTTTCTGGTACCCTTGGCCTACATTCATCTTGTCGGCGGGTGGAGCGCGCTGCTCTCTTTGACATTATATGCACATAGTTCTGTTGGGAATTCTATTGCAAACGCATTGATACCAAAATGAAAGACATAGGACGAGAATTAAGGTGACAAAGTTGAAAAGAGTATACACTTTTCAGTATTTCCGCGCACTACCAGGGAATGTCCAAAAAAAAAATGGAGAGAGTGGAGGGGTAACTTGCCCAAAACGCGAAAGTGTTTGGGGAGATTAACTTTCGTTCAATACTATTATGCAAAAGGAGCCACACATCTATGGTTCATCCAATAAAATCAGCAGACTTCTAGATGTTACTACTGCTCGGCTTAGACTCGGTTACAAGTATTTCTGGGAATTCTCATTATCTGCCGATGTAGACCTGACCAAATGTTAACTGTCAACAAAATTATTTGCACACCCCTCCGTCACTATGTGATAGTGAATTCAGAGACAATTCTATAACCAATGTACCAACGATGTGTCAATATTTCATTCAAAATGATCTGGTACCAGAAATTTTAGCCAAATATCCCCAGTTTGCTAACTGTAAGTAGTAACTAAGTGATTGTAACCTATCCACCGCTGCCCACTGGATGGGGAGCGGTGTGCGGGACAAACATATCAATTGTGACACTAGCTCTCCACATATGTCAGTTGCTTAATTTAGAAACTGTACTTGTGATCGATCTCGAACCCATTGTTGATGTGACGACTTATACTGAATTTTGTAACTAGCTCATCAAGATTGTAACTTGCTTAGCTAAATGAATTGTGGGGTTCAGTCCCTGAGCCCATTATGTGCCTCTGCAACCCTTTCCACTACCGCCCACAAGATGGGTATGGGGTGCATAATAAATGAACTAAACTAACTTTAAGGCATCCTGAAAGAAAGCTTGGAGGGCTTGAAAAATTGCAGAACGAAGCCTTGAGGATAATCCTTGGGTGCCCTCGTACCACAAAGATACTTAATATGAGAAAGGAACTTAATATTCCGAGCGTTGTTTATCGTGTTACTGAAAATAACTGTCAAATTGGTATAAAAATGCTTAGGCTAGCTCATCCTAACCCTTGCACAGAAGCCCTCCAGAATTTCTTTATTGAATGTAAACATTGTTTCAAATAGATAAATAAAATTGGAACTGAACTCAGAAAGTATCAGATTTATAATTTGTACCAAGAGAGACAACAATAGCACTTTCCTGCACTGTAGGAAATTACACCCTTTTCAATTTTAATCCCTCCCTTTCCATCAAAGGAGCAAATTAGAGATCAGTCCCAGCTTTGTTTTGAGGCAAAGCTCAACGTCTTAAGCCATATTGATGCTCTGTCCACAGAGCATTCTCTCTCTCAAATCATATACACTGAAGGTTTCCTACAGCGCCCCACGGGTGCAGCTGGAAGTGCAGTTGTCCTGGCAATAGGATATGACTTATATTTTGAGTGGGGAGTCCGTATAAACAACTGGGCCTCTACCCTACAGACTGAACTATTTGCCTTGCTCCTTGCACTGAAATGTGTACAAGTATCCAAACTTGATACATTAATTGTAAGTGATTCTTTATCATCCTTAATTGCTCTCAACTCTTTAAGACATAACTGTAACATGCTTGTGTCTGAAGCTAGACACAAATACAATAACAACTTGAGGAACCTTATCATAAACAATAATCTCAACAAAAATCACATAGTTCTCAGAGGTGATTTCAATATTGACCTAGGGCTACAAAATAACCCTCAAGTAGACTATTTCCTCAACAGCATGAATTCCTGTATGCTCATCCCCGCAATCACCAGGCCCACCCGAGTCACTCAAACATCTGCGACTACCCTGGATCACTGATGGACCAACATAACAGCTCCTCTTACATCAAGTATAATCACTGACAGAACAACTGACCACTATCCTACCTTCCTTGTAGCGAACATGGCCATAACACCACCAGGTAACAAGAAAATTACCTTTAGGTTACAATGTGAAGCGGCAATAGGCAATCTCACAAATGCCCTCCACAATGTAAATTGGGAATCTAAATTTATCAATACACAGGATAATAATTCGTTAACTAGCCTCTTTCCAAAATTTAAAGCCTTTACAATACTTATTGTCCTCTCCTCACCAAGCAAGTAACTGGCAAAAAGGTTAAATAATCCCTGGCTCACTAATGGCATACTTAAAGCAATCGACAAGAAACATGAATATGAAAAAAAAACTTAGGATTGGCCTAGTTGGAAAAGAAGTAGTTAAGAGGTACTCATCAGTGCTTACCAGTATAATAAGAGCAAAGCGTTCCTATTACGAGAATAGATTCAAAGAAGCAAAAGGCAACATAAAAAGCACATGGAGAGCCATCTCTACCATCCTAGGAGCTAAACAACATTTACATAATAAGATAAAAATCTCCAAGGATGGTTATACACCTGCAACAGATCTTGAAACAGCAACTGAATTTAACAGCTTCTTTTCATCGTTTGGTGCTCACCTTACCCGAAAAATCCCAGAGACTCAGACATATGTTACCACATATCTTTCACGCAGCTATCCAAACTCTCTTCTCTCTCCGGTCAGCCCTACAGATGTTGTGTCCATCATTCACTCGCTAAAAACCAAAGCTGGGAACATTAGTGAAATACCATCGATGGTACACAGGCGTGCCTCCCATGCCCTTGCACCATCCATAGCACTGCTGTTCAACAAATCCCTAGAGTGTCATACCTTCCCTGATATCCTTAAAAAAGCAAGAGTAACGCCAGTTCATAAAGGAGGCAACACGGCAGACATAAATAATTACAGACCCATATCGAATCTACCTATATTATCAAAAATATTTTTTTTTTTTTTTACAAACAGCTCTACTCCAATCTTGTAAAATTCAATATACTAAGTCCCTGTCAGTTTGGCTTCCGCTCCCAAAAGAGTACTAATGATGCTATTGTTAGTCTGCTTGACTTAATCTTCTCAACCCTTGACAAAAGTGAGTTTCCAACTGAACTCTTCATCGGCCTGAGAAAGGCCTTTGATACTGTTAACCATAACTACCTCTTACTTAAATTCCACCATTATGGAATCCGTGGCCTTGCCCTAAACTATATCCGATCCTATCTTAGTAACAGACACCAATATGAAGCCATCAATGATATAACCTCTCCCACTCTACCACTTAATTACCGTAAAGGTGCCACAGAGCAGCATCCTAGGACCCTCCTCTTTCTTATATACATCAATGATCTCCCTAATGTCTCTAACATACTTAAACCTATATTGTTGGCTGATGATACTACTCATCTACTCTGACCCCAACCCACTCCTGTTAAATAATGTTGTAAACAATTAATTAAAAAAAGTCTACTTGTGGATGTCAACCAACAAACCTCACACAAAACATAGAAAAGACCTACTATATCTTATTTGGAAACAAATCAACAAATGCAATTCAGCTTCAGATAGATAATGTAAACATTAGCAATAAAAATGATGGAAAGTTTCTTAGCCTATACTTAGACAAGAGACTCAACTTCCACACCCATATACAACACATAACTAAAAAGGTTTCTAAAACAGTTGGTATACTGTTTAAGATCAGATATTATGTACCCTACTCTGCTCTCCTCTCACTCTATTATGCACTTATCTATCCCTATCATTCTTATGGTGTTTGTGCTTGGGGTTCAACCTCTGCAAACTACCTCAAGCCCATCATCATCCAGTAAAAATCTGCTATCAGGACAATAACTAACTCTACCTTCAGACAACACACAGCTCCCTTGTTCAAATCCTTAAACATGCTAAACAAATTCACTCCATACATTCTCCTGTGTAAATTACGTTTATAAAGCCCTTTTTCTAACTGCAAACCCTGTTCTGAAACTCTTCCTGGACAGATGTAATAGAACACATGGCCACGTCCCCACCAGACATAAATATCTCTTTGATATCCCCAGAGTCAAACTTAATCTATGTAAACACTCTATGTAAATAAAGGGACCTAGTCTATGGAACTCACTCCCTTATAATGATTTGAAAAGCTGTCCAACTTCTGCCATATTCAAAAATAAAACCAAAAAGTACCTGTAGTACTTTTTAAGTACGAGGGAGTAATGCGCAAAGCGTCCCTCACCTGTGACGTCACAGCGTCATCTGACGCTATATCAACACAGCGGCCATTTTGTCGTCAGTTCAGTCATGGCGAGGACTAACCCTTCATGCAAACTGCACCTACTATCAAGAAGAAGAAGATTTTGTGTTCCACCGATAGTATTATCGTAAGTAAACACTTATATTTTATATTTTATTATATTAATTGATTCTATTTTTCTGTAATAAAGGTCCAAAGGGTTGTTAAGGAACAAGGGTGTAGCGATACCGACGCTCAGTGCGCTCAACTCACACCAAAGTATCACCTGTGTAGCTTCTGTAATTAGTGTTAATTAGTTATGCTATAAGATAATGAAGCGAGTATAAGATTAACTCGCTACAAGGGTACTGTGTTGGGAGGTGAGGGCTGTTACTGGTGTCTGTGGGGATGTGAGGACTTGTACCAACCACTATCACCACCAGTACCTTGTCTTGCATCCTGCTTAGTATTCCTATTGAGATATGAAGTATTATTGCATTCATATAATTATTCATTCACAGTCATTACTATTTTTATGGGCTATGTTCTGTTACCCTAATGCTTTTTACCCCTGGGCATGTCCATTTACTCTCCAGCCCTTCACAAGCCACTGCTGCACCCCCTCCATGCCCATACTTACTGTGCTTATTCTTACAGGACTGCACTGCATTATGTGGTGCTCACTGCCTGGACACCTTGATACATGCATTATAGGGTTCTGGTAGTTGTTCTACTCACCAAGCCCTTCCAAGGCCAGGCTTGACATGTGAGAGCTTGGTCCAACAGGCTGTTGCTTGGACAGGCCCCTCAGGCCCACATATCCACCACAGCCTTGTTTGTCCGGCACTTCAAAATCAAATGTTTATTTACGTAAGGTACATACATATTTTTAGGTAAGGTACTCTTTATTTGGGTAAATTTATCTTCGTAGTATTTAGTTTTGGCTCGTCTAATTATCTTGGATAGCAATAACGAGTAATTCTTTGAGAATTCTTTGGAGACAATTCCTAACCTATACTTCTCCCAACCTATACTTCTTCTCAAGGTCATCTTCACTTCTTGAAGATGTTCAGGTTTTCTCTTGATGATGTCGACGGTTGTTCCAGCAATACTGTATTTCTTTTATTGCTGAAAACCTGTTTTCAGCCATAAAAAAATAATCCTGAATCCAGAAAAAAATCCCTTTTGTATCATCTGGAAATTTTCAAATATTGCTGATCAAACCTGAGTCTAAATTATTTGTATATATTATGAATTACAGAGGTCCCAGGACAGGGTTTTTAGGCACTCCACTTACATTTTCCCACTCTGACTTAACCCCCATTTATACAAACTCAGTCTTATCTTTTAGCTAATAATTTATTGTACACACCATACTCAGCCTGTGTAGGGTAGTTTATTGTGCATGTGTAGTATATATATTTGTGTAGTATATTTGGTATATTTAATGCCTCTAACCTCTCCTCATAGTTCTTGTCCTTCAGTTCTGGGAGCCACTTAGTAGCATGTCTTTGCACCTTTTCCAGTTTGTTTATGTGCTTCTTAAGATATGGGCACCATACAACCGCTGCATATTCCAACTTTGGTCTAACAAAAGTCGTGAACAATTTCTTGAGTATTTCGCCATCCATGCATTTAAAAGCTCTGAATATTATCCTTTACCTGCAATTGGTTGTTGCTGTATTTATAGAATATGATTTGTTCTACTTTACATTTGTTTGTTCCTTTTTTTCAAAATTTCTTTCTGCCTCTCTCCTCACTGCCGCGTAGTTGTTTCTCTTTGTATTACTGGTATGTTTGGGGGTTTGGCCTCTTCGTATATTGATTCCATTTTTGTGTCTTTTGGTCTCTGTCCGTCTTGAAATTTCAGTTGAACAAATCCTGTTTCCTAGTTCTGCATCTTTGTTTTGGTATAAATGTTTTTGTTCCTTTATCATATATTTCACAAAATTGACATACTGTGCATTAATTCATCTCAATTACTTCCTTTCCTAACAGCAAGCCTTTCCAGTAAAATTCTTTGAATTCTTTTCTGACTTCTGGCCTAATGTTTGTTTTATCCTAGTGTGTATGATGCCTAGCGTGTGTCTGGTGCCTGTTGTGTTAAACCGAAGATAAATGCATAAGTATAGGTCAGTAATTTCTCCAGCTTTGAAAGGGGCTTTCATTATGCAGCAGTATTCCACTCTAGAGAGCACTAGCGTCTTGAAAACTATCATCATCGGTATAGCATCTCTAGTGTGAAAAGTTCTTGTTATCTATCCTGTCATTTTTCTTGCAGTTGTGACGGCTACTTTATTGTGTTCTTTAAATGTAAGGCCTTCTGACATCAGTACACCCAAATCCTTTACGTTGCTTTTCCGTTCAATGTTATGATTTGACTGAGTTTTGTAAGTGGTTTCCGTTTTTATATTTTGTATTTTTTCCGTAGCGCATGAGCTGAAACTTATGTTCGTTAATCACCATGTTATTTTCTGTAGCCCATAGAAAGACCTGATTTATATCTGATTGGAGGTTTGCCGTGTCCTCTATGTTGCCTACTCTCGTGAAGATTCTAGTGTCATCTGCAAAGAATGATCAAGTACTATAGGTTGTGTCCTTGTCTATGTCCGATATGAGGATGAGAAAAAGTATTGGAGCAAGCACAGTACCCTTGGGGACTGAGCTCTTTACGGTTGATGGTCCAGATTTTATTTTGTTTACTACACATTGGGTTCTATTAGTCAGGAAGTTGTATATCCATCTGCCTATTTTTCCGGTAATTCCTTTTGAACGCATTTTATGTGCAATAACACAATGGTCACATTTGTCAAAGGCTTTTTTTTTGTCAAAGCGTTTTGTTTGTCTTCCATGGCATCTAGTGCCATGTCAGAGTGGTCCAGCAACTGTGATAGGCAAGAGCGCCCTGTTCTGAAACCATGTTGTCTGGGGTTATGGAGATGCTGTGATTCCATGTATTTTGTGATCTTACTTCTTAGCATTCTCTCAAAGATTTTTATGATGTGCGATGTTAGTGCTATCGGTCTGTAGTTTTTTGCCTCTGCCTTATTTCCTCCTTTATGGGGCGGTGCTATCTCTGCTGTTTTTAGTATGTCAGGGATAATGCCAGTATCTTGACTTTGTCTCCAAAAAATGTGAAGGGCCTGCGATAACGTTTTTTACAGTTCTTGATGAATATAGAGTTCCAAGAGTCAGGGCCTGGTGCAGAGTGCATAGGCATACTGTCTATGGCTTCTTCAAAATCCAGTGGGGATAGGATCACATCTGATTTATGATTTGATGTTGGTATCATATCCATGAAAAATTCATTTGGGTTATCAATCAGATGGATGGAGAGCTACACTCGTGGTGTCCCATTTTCCCAGCACTCTTTGTCATATAATGCTTTGAAACTTTTGACGGTTTTGGCCTCCACCACCTTCTCACCTAACTTGTTCCAACCGTTTACCATTCTGTTTGCAAAAGTGAATTATCTTACATTTCTTCGGCGTCTTTGTTTAGTTCGTTTAAATCTATAACCTCTTGTTCTTGAAATTCCAGGTCTCGGGAAATCTTCCCTATCAAGTTTATCAATTCCTGTTACTGTTTTGTACGTAGTGATCATATCTCCTCTTTTCCTTCTGTCTTCTAGTTTTGGAATATTTAATGCCTCTAATGTCTCCTCATAAATCCTGCCCTTCAGTTTTGGTATGAATGTTTGTGTGCCTTCATCGTATATTTTGCAAAATATGGAATACATCTCATTTACTTTACTTTAAGAATATGGTTTGATCAATTAAAAACCCTCTTGTTCAAATTGCAAAGAGACTGAAAGAGATGCAGCATGCTCAATGGATTATATATTATTGATTATTATTAGGATTATATATTAGTGAATCATATTAGTGATTCAATTATTATGGTCATAAAACAATAAACAAATAGTTTTGCTGTTATTACACTCTTTTCACAGGTTATATATAAGTATCTGCATGTTTTGTTCACCATTACAAACCACTAAGTTGGTTAGATTTTTGTTGAGATTGTTATTTATGATAAGATTCCTTACGTTATCTGAGAATGAAGCTATGTTGGTATTGGGAAATCTATAGATGGCACTTATAGTCAAGGAGGATTTAAGGGATTTACTGGAGAACTTGGCAAAGGTATATTCACAATAGTCGTCTCTATTACTAATGACACTATTGCAGATGAAGGTATCTTTGTAAGATATTGCTATGCCACCTCCTTTTTTTATTAGGCCTGCAGTTGTGAATGGCTTTATTATCAGCCAAGTTGTAGCATACAACATAGCATATATATGTATATGGCATACATATATATATATATATATATATGTATATATATATATATATATACATATATATATATATATATATATGTATGTCGTACCTAATAGCCAGAACGCAATTCTTGGCCTACTATGCAAGGCCCGATTTGCCTAATAATCCAAGTTTTCATGAATTAATGTATTTTCGTCTACCTAACCTACCTAAGCTAACCTAACCTAACTTTTTCGGCTACTTAACTTAACCTAACCTATAAAGATAGGTTAGGTAGGGTTGGTTAGGTTCGGTCATATATCTACGTTAATTTTAAGTCCAATAAAAAATAATTAACCTCATACATAATGAAATGGGTAGCTTTATCATTTCATAAGAAAAAAATTAAAGAAAATATATTAATTCAAGAAAACTTGGCTTATTAGGCAAATCGGGCCTTGCATAGTAGGGAGAGAAGTGCGTTCTGGCTACTAGGTACGACATATATATATATATATATTGTGACGATAATCTCCTTCAAGAGATTGAGCCTGCTCTTCCCTCCACAATTACGTCGTAGAAATTATATAAAACTACTATGGAAGAAATGTCCAACAACGACAACAACACCAGCAAGGTTTGCCAGAGCGCAAAACGTTGCAGCCACACACCTGTTCGGACTCAAACCGCCAAACTACCTGTTGATCGCTACCGGCTCCGCTGATTGGTCGCCGGTCTGGCTGCACCTGCACTCGCCCCCCCATACTACTTGATGTCTGGGGTCGCCACGACCTCAGACCTCAGAATATCCAGTGCTTTCGTGGTTATCACTCCTCCCGGCTAGACGTTAGCGTGTACTGAGAGAGGTGGTAGCTTAAAGCCAATATTCCAGCACCTTCCCTTTATTTTGTGTTGCACTTCTTGTTATTTTATCTTAACGTAACTTGTCATTGTGTCATTTAATTATTCTTATTATTTTGATTGATTGATTTTATTATACGAATTTGTTTGTGCATTTTATTCATGTTTTATTTCTTTAACGTAATTAAAATTTCATTGTTAAAATTTACTTGTGTTTTGTGTGTCTTCTCCTTACCTTACCACAGACGAAGTTCCAGTTTTTCTATTTTTTTTTTTATAACTATGTGACGAGGCCATACCCCTAGCCTTAAACAGCCGAACACCAACGCGTTACCGTCACAAGTTATATGGGGGCCTGTCCTAGGAGCTTCACTCAGGTACTGGTGCCAAGTGGTAATTTATGGTAAGCGTATTTAACTTTGTTAACGTAGCTTTACTATTTTTCATATTCAATTTCATTTTTATAAGGTGCGGTGTATTGTGCATTACGAGAGTAACATATAGTGAAGGTGAGACAACTTTGGATTACGTGGTGACTGTAGGCCGCAGTCATACTCTTAATTGGTCATCTCTCCCTCCGTGTTATTACTCGTGTTTACCATCTATGTCCCTTGAATATTTCTCATTTTGACAGATCATCATATTGGTACCCTGGTACTGTGGTCTGCCCCGGGTCAAGAGTACCCAATCTTCTGCAATCTGACTGTAGGAGGACAAAGAGGGCCATAGTTCCTCTAGCTCGAACTTTAGTTGCTGAATTGGGACCTCAGCAGCAGTTCTCGTCACCAGTTGACACCTCGCACCCCTACACGTCAGTCAGAGATGATGATACATACAACGGTAGGGAATTAGCTTATTTTTTCAGAGCACAAAAGTTCGCTAATTCTGTAAGTATCATATTAAATTCAGTAGGAAAAACTTGCTTTATGTCCTATAGAGACTTGGCAAGGTATGCCTACATCCTTGGACTACCAATTTTACTTTTGAGACAATTTACTGTTTCATTTGTTTTCGAAACTCTGTTTCATTTGTTAGTAGGATTTTCTTGCCCTTATCCTCTTACATGAGTACCGGGTACAAGATTTCCTGCGCCCTTGATTTAATTTAATCATTTAACATCTTTTACTTAACTTTAATTGTTAAAGATCACACAGGATAGGTACCAGTTGCCACGTTGTCCTGTTTCTGACATTCACTATTGAATATTCGTGTACCTTTATTTGCTAATTTCACCATGTTTCGTCTCCAAGCTTTCCGTACAAATCCAGCAGGTGAAATAGGGACTTTAAGTCGTGCCAAGAAGACTGAATTACAAACTCTTGCACATGAGTATCAACTAGAAGTTCCCTACCAAGCCAACAAAAATGACCTACACAACCTGTTGCTGGATTACTATTTAGAGCAAGGTAAGATAGACTCTGAAACTCATGAAACCTACTATATTGCAGATAAATCTGATTTGGCAACGCTGAAACTCAAACTAGAGCTGGCCAAGATTGAGCGTGAGCAGCAAAGGGAAGCAGCTGCCATAAGAAGGGAAGAACAAGAACGCGAAGCTGCCTTGAAGAGAGACGAACAAGAACGCGAGGCTGCTTTGAGGAGAGGAGAACAAGAACGAGAAATCACCCTCAGAGAACGCGAAGCTGCTTTGAGGAGAGAAGAACACGAACGTGAGTACACATTACTCCGTGAACGTGAACGAGTACAGCTTGAAACACTCCAGGAGCGGGAACGCTTACAGCTCGAAACCAAACAACGCGAGTTAGAGATACAACGCGAACATGACAAGCAACAAGCGACTCTGGCTCTAGAGTGTCGTCAATGCGAAATCGCCTTGGAAACTTCACACTTCACTCAACGCCAGCAAGCTACTGCCAATCTTCCCGTCAGTTTTAATATATCACATGCAAGTAAGTTAATGCCATCCTTTGTAGAAGCAGAAGTTGATGTGTTCTTTACCACCTTTGAAACCCTTGCTAATCAACTCAGTTGGCCTGTCGACCAATGGGCCACACTTCTCAGAGTCCATCTTACAGGTAGAGCTGCAGTCACACTCAGTACTTTGGCGTCTGAGAATGACTACCACACTCTGAAACAAGCAGTGTTGGACGCCTACCTCCTCTCCACCGAAAGTTATAGAAGGAAATTCCGTGACCACCTGAAGGCAAGTACCACTACCTTCCTCGAGTTTGCTAACACGAAACGGAGGTATTTCATGAAATGGCTGGAAGCAGCACATGTCTCTACTTTTACAGAACTCGTCAACCTGATGCTTGTTGAAGAACTCTTGAGACGTGTGCCGCCTCCTGTCCGCCTCTACTTAGCAGAAAAAGAAGAAACCGACTACCTGAAGTGTGCTAAGTCGGCTGACACTTACAGCCTCATCCACCGGCTGACACCCGAACCATCCTCCAGTAAGAAGTCGTGGTACAGTTACGAGAAGGTGAGCCCCGATCAAGCTGGTTCACAACTGTACTGCAAGTATTGTAGACTCTATGGACATACCATAGACAAGTGTGGTAAGTCTCAATACAAGGGAACCACTGACCAACAAAGACCCAAACCAACTCCTCCTAAGTCCGGCAAGCCTGTGATGAATGTTGGTGTTGATGTTAATGATCTTTCTCTTTTCAGTAACCACCTGTATACTGGAACTGTCTCTGCCAACGGTTCAAATCCGGAGGGACGTTTCAAATTGAAGATCTTGAGGGACACAGCGGCTCTACAATCGATCATCTTGAAGTCGGCTGTGCCCAACATCGTCTACACCGGAGAAACAGTCTTCATCACTGACCTCACTGCTACCACTCCATACCCTCTCGCCAGAGTCCACCTGGATTGTCCCTACGTGAACGGGGAAGTCCAAGTCGCCGTCAGGGAAAAGCCTTTTCCCATGCCTGGAGTGCAACTTCTCCTAGGCAACGACTTGGCAGAAGACCTGCAACCGACCAACCTGATCGTCATGGACAAACCCCAGGTGTGTAACTCTGTGCCAATAAACCCTATTCTAGAGTATGTTCCAGCAGAGGTTCAAGAGAGTGATGAAGTTTCTCCTCCGGTTCTCGTGACCACCCGTGCACAAGCCGCACGTCCACAGCCAGCTGACTCTACTGCTACCGCTGTCCCTCAAGACCCTCAGAAACTACCCCCGCATCTGACCAAGTTGGAGTTCCGTAAGTTACAGAGGGAAGATCTTACTTTAACACCATTGTTTTTCCAGGCTGAGACTCAACCCGACAGTATTCCTGGGTTCTTCCTAGAGAACGACTTGCTCTACCGCAGATATAGACCCAGTAAACTGAAGGAGGAGGACGATTGGGCCAACATCGAACAACTTGTGATTCCCACCAGCCTGCGGCCCACTATTCTACACCTGGCCCACGGAGCATTCTCCCACTACGGCTTCAACAAGACTTACCATGGGATTCGTCAAGACTACTACTGGCCAGGTATGGTAAATAACGTCAAACAGTACGTAAAACAGTGTCATACATGTCAGATGGCAGGCAAACCGAACGTCTCCATTCCCAGAGCACCACTGATTCCCATACAGGTGCCTGCGGAACCTTTCCACAGACTCATAATAGACTGTGTTGGTCCTTTACCTCGGACCAGTTCAGGTAACGCCTACATCCTAACCATCCTGTGTCCTACCACCAGATTTCCCATAGCAGTTCCAGTGAAGAACATCACGGCTGCTACGGTTATAAAACATCTATTGAAGATCTTCACTCAATACGGATTTCCCAGGGAGATTCAAAGTGACTGTGGTACCAACTTCACCAGTGATCTCTTCAAAAGGACACTGGAGGAGTTCAACATCAAACAGGTATTGTCCAGCCCCTATCATCCTGCTTCACAGGGTTCTCTTGAACGTAGTCATCAGACCATCAAAGCACTCTTGAAAAAGTTTTGTAGTGAAACCTCGAAGGATTGGGATAAGCAGATTGACCTAATAATGTGTATTTTCAGAAGTCTCCCCAATGAGTCCCTAGGAGTATCTCCTTATGAGATGCTCTACGGCCGTAAGTGCCGTACTCCCCTTAAGGCTTTCAAAGACTCTCTCCGAGATGCCACCTTCAGTGAGCATCAGAATGTGCCCCAGTTTCTTCAAAACCTTCAACACATTCTAGAGAGAGTCCACCGCTTTGCCCATGATAATCTATTGAAAGCCCAGGTGAGAATGAAGACTCATTACGACCAGACCAGCAAAGTAAGAAAATTCAAGCCGGGAGACTTCGTCCTTGCCTATTTCCCTATCCCAGGTTCACCTTTACAAAACAGGTTTTCAGGACCCTACTGCGTCAAAGAGTGCAGGAATAATAACAACTACGTAATAGAGACTCCAGATAGGCGGCAGAAGACCCAGCTGTGCCACGTCAACCTCCTGAAGCAATATAATGGTACTCCTCCCACTGTCCTAACTATTCCACCTTCACAGAACCCTACATCCACAGTGAGACCTTCCCGGCTTCTCCTCCCGAAAGCACTGACAAGGAGTCAGCGCTTTCTAATTCCGAAATCCTTAATGATCTTCCCAAATACTTTCAGGATAATCATAGTGCACCTCTCGTCAAGATCTTCAGAGAACATCAAGAGTTGTTCCGAGATGATCCCCAAGAGTGTAATGTTACCCAGCACGACATCCAACTGCTCCCCGACACCCGGCCGATTCGTCAACCCTTCTACCGAATCAGCCCGAGCAAGAAGGAAGTCATGCGTGCTGAGGTGCAATACCTCTTGGATCATGGACTGGCTACACCTTGTGAGTCCCCCTGGGCCTCACCTTGTATCTTGGTGCCCAAACCCCAAGGTAAGGTGCGGTTGTGCACTGACTATCGTAAACTGAACTCTGTCACTGTCAAGGATGCTTACCCCTTGCCAAGGATAGATGACATCCTTGATGCCATTGGTAGTGCTCAGTACTTGTCCCAAGTGGACTTGCTTAAGGGGTACTATCAAGTGTGTCTAACGGAGCGCGCTAAAGAGATATCTGCCTTCATCACTCCTTTTGGACTTTTCAGATATGAACGCCTTCCTTTCGGACTATGTAATGCCCCGGCCACCTTTCAAAGAGCTGTCAACCGTGTCATCCAGGGCTTGGATAACACATACGCCTACCTGGACGATATCGTCGTAGCCTCCAACTCCTGGAGTGAACATCTGCTCCAGCTGCGACGTCTGTTCTCCAAGCTCCTGACAGCCGGCCTCACCATCAACCTGGGCAAGTCCACTTTCGCGAAAGGTAAAGTGCGTTATCTGGGTCATGTTATTGGGAGTGGCAGCATAGCTCCGTTAGACTCACACACTCAAGCCATCCAACAGTATCCACAGCCTACCACCAGGAAGCAGCTCCTGCGCTTCCTTGGTCTTGCCTCTTACTACCGTAGGTTTGTGAGGAATTTCAGTACAGTCGCCACACCTCTAATTCTATTAACCAGTCCCAAGCAACGGTATAATTGGACCATACAGCAAACCGTTGCTTTCGAACAACTCAAATTCCTCCTCTGTTCTAACCCCATTCTCGCCTCTCCAGATATCACCAAGCCTTTCGTCCTTCATGTCGACGCCAGTGGTACCGGCGTTGGTGGTGTCCTGATGCAACAACGAGACGAGGAGGTTCTACCTGTCAGCTACTACAGCTACAAACTGAAACCACACCAGAGGAACTACAGCACTATTGAAAAGGAGCTACTATCCATCGTCCTGAACCTCCAACACTTCGCTCCGTACCTACAAGGCGCCAGGTCTACCACCATCTTCTCAGACCACAACCCTCTCCGCTTCCTACATCAAGCCCAATTCACCAACCAGCGTCTTCTACGATGGGCTCTGTATTTACAAGACTTCAACCTGGAGATCCGCTATATCAAGGGTTCTGACAACACCATAGCCGATGCCCTCTCCAGAGTTTATGAAGTAGAAGCGACTCCATCCATCACTCCACCACATAACGACGTACTTCTTCCAGAACCGCAGGCTTCGGGGGAGAGTTGTGACGATAATCTCCTTCAAGAGATTGAGCCTGCTCTTCCCTCCACAATTACGTCGTAGAAATTATATAAAACTACTATGGAAGAAATGTCCAACAACGACAACAACACCAGCAAGGTTTGCCAGAGCGCAAAACGTTGCAGCCACACACCTGTTCGGACTCAAACCGCCAAACTACCTGTTGATCGCTACTGGCTCCGCTGATTGGTCGCCGGTCTGGCTGCACCTGCACTCGCCCCCCCATACTACTTGATGTCTGGGGTCGCCACGACCTCAGACCTCAGAATATTCAGTGCTTTCGTGGTTATCACTCCTCCCGGCTAGACGTTAGCGTGTACTGAGAGAGGTGGTAGCTTAAAGCCAATATTCCAGCACCTTCCCTTTATTTTGTGTTGCACTTCTTGTTATTTTATCTTAACGTAACTTGTCATTGTGTCATTTAATTATTCTTATTATTTTGATTGATTGATTTTATTATACGAATTTGTTTGTGCATTTTATTCATGTTTTATTTCTTTAACGTAATTAAAATTTCATTGTTAAAATTTACTTGTGTTTTGTGTGTCTTCTCCTTACCTTACCACAGACGAAGTTCCAGTTTTTCTATTTTTTTTTTTTATAACTATGTGACGAGGCCATACCCCTAGCCTTAAACAGCCGAACACCAACGCGTTACCGTCACAATATATATATATATATATATATATATATATATATATATATATATATATATATATATATATATATATATTCAAAATTCGTCAGTGTACTACATTTTTGTTGTTGCTTTTAGGTGATGCTTTTAACCAGTGTACGTGGGTCTGATTGTGCAACCACGGTTCGAAGAATAATGAAGATATGAACAAACCGCCTGTGGTCACTATACAGTCTGGAAGGGCAAAGAAGAAATTGGCATTTCTACAAAAACAAGAACTATATAATGTTATTTTAAGTAAGTAACCAAAAAATTTAATAATTTTTTTAAAGTTTAAAATTCACTTAAAAATTTAAATTTTAAGTTAAAAAATTTTAACCAAAAAACTTAATTTTTTTCATATTTGGAACCATTCCATAATATTTTCCCAAGCATAAATGATTATATTTCTATCACTTGCTCTTAAGATTGTTTCATTTAATAGAGGTCGGGCATAATTGTTCTCTGCTGCTAATAGAACTGACTGACTTAGTTATAGGAAAATGTAAACTTAATTGGTTTATCCATTACAGTATTTTGCAGTTTATTTCATGATCCTGTGCTTAATACTTGCATAAATAGTAGATTACAACATGCATTTTTATATCATTAGTATTGAATAATAATAATGCAAATAATTGACTTATAAATGATGTACAATTAATTGGTAGGTATATTATATTATTAATATTTTTTCATTCTTGCAAAGCCTTAACAAAGCCATTAACATGTTAATATAAACTTGATCACCTTCCACTTATTTTCTCATGTGCTACCTACATGTACAAAACCTTATTCCTAAATGCATATTTTGTTCTGAAACTTGTCCTTTATATGTTGTGTATCACCATCTCTGGAGAGTTTTATCTGATTTATGTATAAATTACTTTTAATTTTACAGAATATTATTGTTATACTGAATTTATTATTATATAAATAACTTAATTTTACAGAATCATCTATCAGCGCACATCCACAAGTTGAGGAGGAGGATGTGACCTTCCAGATTTCTGAAGTACTGAAACATGCACCAAACAGGCCTGGTGGATCTAGGTACAAGGTAAAATAATTTAATTTTTTTTTTTTTTTTTTTTTTTACTAATTGTCCGATATATATATATATATATATATATGTTTATTTTCGTGATATACACACACACATATATATATATATATATATATATATATATATATATATATATATATATATATATATATATATATATATATATATAAATATATATATAAATATATATATAATATGTCGTACCTAGTAGCCAGAACGCACATCTCAGCCTACTATGCAAGGCCCGATTTGCCTAATAAGCCAAGTTTTCATGAATTAATGTTTTTTTCGACTACCTAACCTAACATTTTCAGCTACCTAACCTAACCTATAAAGATAGGTTAGGTAGGGTTGGTTAGGTTCGGTCATATATCTATATTAATTTTAACTCCAATAAAAAAAGAATTGACCTCATACATAATGAAATGGATAGCTTTATCATTTCATAAGAAAAAAAATAGAGAAAATATATTAATTCATGAAAACTTGGCTTATTAGGCAAATCGGGCCTTGCATAGTAGGCTGAAAAGTGCGTTCTGGCTACTAGGTACGACATTTATATATATATATATATTATATATATATATATATATATATATATATATATATATATATATATATATATATATATATATATATATATATATATACATGTGTGTGTGTGTAATTACCTAAGTGTAGTTACAGGATGAGACCGTCTTCCCAGCATTCTTTGTCATATAACGCTTTAAAACTACTGACAGTCTTTGCCTCCACCACCTTCTCACCTAACTTGTTCCAACCGTCTACCACTCTATTTGCGAAAGTGAATTTTCTTATATTTCTTTAGCATCTGTGTTAAGCTAGTTTCAATCTATGACCTCCTGTTCTTGAAGTTCCAGGTCTCAGGAAATCTTCCCTGTCGATTTTATCAATTCCTGTTACTATTTTGTATGTAGTGATCATATCACCTCTTTCTTCTGTCTTTTAGTTTTGGCATATTTAATGCCTCTAACCTCTCCTCGTAGCTCTTGCCCTTCAGTTCTGGGAGCCACTTAGTAGCATGTCTTTGCACCTTTTCCAGTTTGTTGATGTGCTTCTTAAGATATGGGCCAACTTCTGTTGTTGGGCACCACACAACAGCTGCATATTCTAGCTTTGGCGTAACAAAAGTCATGAACAATTTCTTTAGTATATCACCATCCATGTATTTAAACGCAATTCTAAAGTTAGAAAGCGTAGCATAGGCTCCTCGCACAATATTCTTTATGTGGTCCTCAGGTGATAGTTTTCTATCTAGAACCACCCCTAGATCTCTTTCTTTATCAGAATTCTTTAAAGATTTCTCACATAATGTATAGGTTGTGTGGGGTCTATGTTCTCCTGTTCCACATTCCATAACATGGTATTTATTAACATTAAATTCCATTTGCCAAGTGGTGCTCCATATACTTATTTTATCCAGGTTTTCTTGAAGGGCATGACAATCATCTAAATTTCTTATCCTTCCTATTATCTTAGCATCATCAGCAAACATGTTCATGTAATTCTGTATACCAACTGGTAGATCATTTATGTAGACAATAAACATCACTAGTGCAAGAACTGAACCCTGTGGTACTCCACTTGTGACATTTCTCCAGTCCGATACATTGCCTCTGATTACTGCCCTCATTTTTCTATCAGTCAGAAAATTTTTCATCCATGTTAGAAGCTTACCTGTCACCCCTCCAATATTTTCCAGTTTCCAGAACAACCTCTCTATGTGGAACTCTGTCGAATGCCTTTTTTAGGTCCAGATAGATGCAGTCAACCCAACCATCTCTTTCCTGTAATATATCTGTTGCTCGATCATAGAAACTGAGTAAATTCGATACACAGGATCTTCCAAATCGAAAACCATACTGTCTGTCTGAAATTATATCATTTCTCTCCAGGTGTTCTACCCATTTAGTTTTAATTATTTTTTCCAATATTCCAATTCCAATTTTTTCCAATAATGTGTGTGTGTGTATGTATATTTGTGTTGTTGAATATGACCGAAAGTCATAGTCTTTCTGCCCCTCTCCTTACTGCTATTGTTGTTTCTCGCATCTTTGTATTGCTTGTATGTTTGGGCAATTTTTCCCTTTTTCCTAGTTCTGCATCTCTGCTTTAGTATAAATTTTGTTGTGCCATTATCATATATTTCACAAAACTTGACATACATCTCATTTACTTCATGTCCTAACAGCAAGTGTTTGTCAAATTCCTTAAGGAAATATCTGAGTTCCCCATAATGACCTCTCCACAAGTCAGGTTTTTCAACTGCTTCAAGCTCATTTTCTTCCAGATTATAATGCATTGCATACTTTATTCCCAAAAAGACATGGTCACTTTTACCCAAGTGACCATGGCACTTGGGTAAAAGGAGGGAAGTACTGAAAGGAGGAAAAGGGAGGTACCAAAGGAGGGAGGTACTGAATGATAAATATATCTTTCTCTTTCCTGGTAAATATAATATCCAACATGGAGGGAACATCCCCTTCCCTCATCCTCGTAGCTTGTTTAACATGTAGAAACATGAATGTTTACAGGGTGAGGTTTACGAAATTTTATATATATATATATATATATATATATATATATATATATATATATATATATATATATATATATATATATATATATGTCGTACCTAGTAGCCAGAACTCACTTTTTGGCCTACTATTCAAGGCCCGATTTGCCTAATAAGCCAAGTTTTCCTGAATTAATATATTTTTTCTAATTTTTTTCTTATGAAATGATAAAGCTACCCATTTCATTATGTATGAGGTCAATTTTTTTTATTGGAGTTAAAATTAACGTAGATATATGACCGAACCTAACCAACCCTACCTAACCTAACCTAACCTATCTTTATAGGTTAGGTTTGGTTAGGTAGCCGAAAAAGTTAGGTTAGGTTAGGTTAGGTAGGTTAGGTAGTCGAAAAACAATTAATTCATGAAAACTTGGCTTATTAGGCAAATCGGGCCTTGAATAGTAGGCCAAAAAGTGAGTTCTGGCTACTAGGTACGACATATATATATATATGTATATATATATATATATATATATATATATATATATATATATATATATATATATATATATATATATATATATATATATATATATATATAAAGTTTGTGTGTGTGTAATTTATATAAATAAATAAATATTAATTTTGTTAATATCTTTTCAGGGAAAACTTGCAAGTACAATTCGTATACAAGAGGGGCAACAAGAGCCAGAGGATGTCTACTAAGAAAATATATAAGTCTTTATCCTCACACTCTTGATATATGGTCTTCTCTGGTCTCTTTGTTTTCTCTCCTCACAAATATCCCTTTTTTTTTATTTCTTTTACATTTCTCTCCTGTTTTTCTTGTCTTTTAATCTCTCCTTTCCTCCTCTCTTCTAACACCTCTCGTTTCCTGTCTGTTCTAGCTTCTCTCTTCCTTTACTTTTTATATTTGTAGTATTCATTTATGTCATTTTTATCTTGTATATTTTTCTTGTATCTTTTTCTTATCTTGTGTTTCTCTTCCCCTTCTCTTCAATGATTTCTCATTTCTCTCCTCTCTCTGTTGTTTCTGTTCTGTCTTCTCTCTCCTTGCCTTAATTTTGTTCTGTCTCCTCTTTTGTTGTGTGTGTGTCTTTCTGTCTCTGTCTGTCTGTCTGTCTGTCTCTCTCTCTCTCTCTCTCTCTCTCTCTCTCTCTCTCTCTCTCTCTCTCTCTCTCTCTCTCTCTCTCTCTCTCTCTCTCTTTCTTTCTCTTTCTTTTGCTCTCTCTCTGGCTCTCTTGCTCTATCTCTCGCTCTCTGGCTCTCTCTCTCTCTCTGGCTCTCTCTCTCTCTCTCTGGCTCTCTCTCTGGCTTTCTCTCTCTGGCTCTCTCTCTCTGGCTCTCTCTCTCTGGCTCTGGCTCTGGCTCTCCCTCTCTCTCTCTCTCTCTCTCTCTCTGGCTCTCTCTCTCTCTGGCTCTGGCTCTCTCTCTCTCTCTGGCTCTCTCTCTCTCTCTGGCTCTGGCTCTCTCTCTCTCTGGCTCTGGCTCTGGCTCTCTCTCTCTCTCTCTCTCTCTGGCTCTCTCTCTCTCTGGCTCTCTCTCTCTCTGGCTCTCTCTCTCTCTGGCTCTCTCTCTCTCTCTGGCTCTCTCTCTCTCTGGCTCTCTCTCTGGCTCTCTCTCTCTCTGGCTCTCTCTCTCTCTCTCTGGCTCTCTCTCTCTGGCTCTCTCTCTCTCTGGCTCTGACTCTCTCTCTCTCTCTGGCTCTGGCTCACGCTCTTGCTCTGGCTCACGCTCTTTCTCTGGCTCTGTGGCGCTCTCTCTCTGGCTCTCGCTCTCTCTCTCTGGCTCTCATATTTCATTTGATTTAAAAATGTCTGAGATTTTTACTTAATCTAAGTTATATTGCATGGTGCTAATATGAATATTATACATGACTGTTTTTTCTTTTCTTTCTCTCTCTCTTTCTCCCTTTCTTTCTTTCTCTTTCTTTCCTTCTCTCTCTCTTTTTCTTTCTCTTTCTACATGAATATTATACTTGACTGTGTTTACATTCACTTGTAGATTTTTATTTTTAGTTAATTAGTCCTAAACTTTTGATTAATAGATTTTTATTATTAGTCATAGAAAAACTATAGTGTTATATGTATACTCGGAAAATTTTACTTGTTTTAGTTTTAAGTAACAATAACTGCTTGTAACGTCAGACTGATCTCAGCATGACATAAATCACAGGCTGCTTGATCACAAAATCTATTGTGTTCACATATTGCATATATAGATTTTTATAGATTTTTAAATTTTTACTTTTATATTCTGTTATAGATATAGTCTATATATTTCGAGCTATTACATATATTTTGTTGTATTACTCATTCTTAATTAAATAAATATAATATTTTAATTCTCTTTTTGTACCCTATTTATTTGTAATTTACACATACAGAGCACCACTTGGTTTCCGAACCCCTTGGGGACGAGACCCGTCGGTTAACATGTAAGTTCGTATACGAGAAATAGAGGGGAAAAAATAAACTAGAAATGTAAAAAGAAATTTTTCCGAAAAATTTATGAAAAAAACTCTAGGGAAAAAATCGTCAGGTTCATGGCGTAAATGCGACCGTGTTTTGTTTGTACTCATCAATAAGTGAAGTCCTGATCCGCTTTATAAAAGTCCTTAATTGTTCCTAACTGATTATTAAGACGTCTGGCAAACATCCTCTGGATGTTTCCTGCCAGCCTGCAGGCACATCCTGCCTAAAATATACGATGATGTACTGTACATTTAAGAAACAAATCTGAGTCACAGGTCTGTGGAGTGTGGTTAGGCTTACGGAGTCAGCCAGTCCCTCCCCCACCACCGACACACCTCCCCCTCTCCCCCCACCACCGACACACCTCCCCCACCCCAAACCCATACACACACACACACACTCTCAAAGGTCACGTGGTTCACGGTTCACTTCAACACCCATATATCGCTTCCTGCCTGCCTGCTTCCTTCCCAGCCTGCCTCCTTCCCAGCCTGCCAGCCTGCTTCCTTCCCAGCCTGCCTCCTTCCCAGCCTGCCTCCTTCCCAGCCTGCCAGCCTGCTTCCTTCCCAGCCTGCCTCCTTCCCAGCCTGCCTCCTTCCCAGCCTGCCTCCTTCCCAGCCTGCTTCCTTCCCAGCCTGCCTCCTTCCCAGCCTGCCTCCTTCCCAGCCTGCCAGCCTGCCTCCTTCCCAGCCTGCCTCCTTCCCAGCCTGCTTCCTTCCCAGCCTGCCTGCCTGCCTCCTTCCCAGCCTGCTTCCTTCCCAGCCTGCCTGCCTGCCTCCTTCCCAGCCTGCCTGCCTGCCTCCTTCCCAGCCTGCCTCCTTCCCAGCCTGCTTCCTTCCCAGCCTGCCTCCTTCCCAGCCTGCCTCCTTCCCAGCCTGCCAGCCTGCTTCCTTCCCAGCCTGCCTCCTTCCCAGCCTGCCTCCTTCCCTGCCTGCCAGCCTGCCTCCTTCCCAGCCTGCCTCCTTCCCAGCCTGCCTCCTTCCCAGCCTGCCTCCTTCCCAGCCTGCCTCCTTCCCAGCCTGCCTCCTTCCCAGCCTGCCTCCTTCCCAGCCTGGCAGCCTGCTTCCTTTCCAGCCAGCCTGCCTCCCTCCCTGCCATCATGCTAACGGGTAGTGTGTGTTAGGCTTATCTTCAGGAATGAGCCGGTCTCACCCCCACCACCAACAAACCACCCGCCCCCCTACATCCCATCTCTCAAGGTCATGCGGTTCAACCGCGTGACTACCACTCACTCCCTGCCTGCAAGCTAGCCTGCCTGCCTGCCTGCCTGTCTGCCTGCCTGTGCCTGCCTGCCTGCCTGTGTCTGCCAGCCTGCCTTTCCCTCCCTAATTCTCACTACTTCCATCCCTTCCTGCCTACCTCCTAGCATCTCTCCCTACCTCCCCCTCCCTCTTAGCATCTCTCCCTACCTCCTAACATCTCTCCCTACCTCCCCCTCCCTCCTAGCATCTCTCTCCCCCCCTCTCTCACTGATTCTCCCCCCCCCCTCATTCATACTGCCTCCCACCTAAGCTCCATCGTCCATCCACCCACCAGTCAGCCATCACTGACGCAATGCGTGCATTTGGAGCCAACATGGTGCACAGATGTTTCTTGATTGTGCAGATATGTAAAACAAAAGCACAGAATGAACATTCCAGCCTTATGGCAATTCAAAATAATAGGAATAATAGGCCGTGAATCTGTGAAGTCACAGTGGGCAAACTGGACCATCGCCCACCCACCACCACAAGCCGGCGTGACGCTTGGCGGACCCCTTCCTACCCGAACTTTGTTCGGGTAGCATGACTCCCCAACCCCAATCGGGAAACTGGAAGTTTTGGATAACTAAAGTTCGGAAACCAAGTGGTGCTCTGCACATATATAGGATGTCCATTTCTTTCTCAGATATGTCTTCTTTCTTTCTCTCCCTTTCTATTTCAGATATGAATTAAAAAATTATTATACCCTAATTTACCCTAAACGTTTTAATGTAGGTAATTAAAAGATTATAAAAAAGTTTTTAGAAATGTTAATTATTTACGTTCTAAGGTCGTATATAAAAGTTCTCAAAAAACATTTTCTAAACGTGCTGAAAACAATGAAATGTCGTTTTTAGGATGTTTTAAAAACGTGAAAATGTTTGCTGGGAAGCTGAGGCAACTTATTTTATTTGAGGAATACTCAGCTGATTCCTCTACATTTAGCATGGAACAAATTTGTGTCCAAGACCTCTTCCTGTTACTCAATTTGGCTGTGTGTAACCAAACTAGAAGTGCTCTACAAATCAAGGGACTCAGAATGTGGAATGACCTCCCGAATCATGTCAAAGGCTGTACCTCTCTCAACCAGTTTAAGAGTTAGACCAAGTACTGCCTAATTAACTCCATGTAACCTAACTTACCTCCTAAATGTCAACCCATGTCTTGCTATTTTTTAAACAATGCTGTTCACCAACATGTGCAATTGCTGAGTTATGCTATGCTAACCCCCCCTTTTTGTATTTTTTATTCCTTCTTTCAACACAGTTTATACCTAATCCCGATTACTATTAAGTTTTAGTCTGTGTTTTTTTCCCCACACCTTCCCCGAAATGCTATGAGTATTAGTGGCTTTAGGTATTGTATGTACTAGCTCTGTCTATAAATCCAACATTATGTTTGTAAATCAACTGTACAGTATGTACTTTTCCTGAATAAAATGTATTTATTATTTATTTTTTAATCTGTAAGTATTAAAAGACGGCACCAAGCTGGGAAAGCTATGTAGCACCATTGTGTGTAACAATAAACCAAATTTTTGTTTAACAAATAATGCACCTGTATGGTAAAACAAATCCTGTCAGCTGTAAAAATATTGATGCAGTTATTTAAATGAAAAATATAATGAAAGAAATATTACTGGTTTATTTTTATCCTATCTTTTTGTACTGTACAGTATATCCAAGGAAGTGAAAAAATTGAGACATAATGCACAATTTAATGAATGATTAGCAGTTCAAAAGAAATATGACTATTACATATCAACATGAGATCTTAATGATCCATGGTCAACATGATTTAATAAGGATAATACAGTACTGAATTTGTAATAATACAAACTATAATTTAAAATCTTTATTACTGATTTTTTTTATTAAGAAGATTAGGTATACACAGCAATGTACTACTACCCTATTCTATATGGAATATTACACAGTGTAGATAAAAAACTAGCTATAAGTTTATCTAATACTCCCATCTCACAGGATGGTTAGACATACTGTACATGGAATCAATTTAGAAAATACCAGCCTCAATACAAAAAACAAATCAACTCTGACTAAACAACTCTAAGCAATTTTCACAAGAGGTAAGCACTGAATCATGGAAACATTATATTATAATTACTCTTACCAGTTTCTACAAGACTCCTCTCAAACAATGTATTTTTAAACATGTTTAGGTATACACAGCAATGTGCTGCTTCCCTATTCTGTATAAAGGACCACACAGTGTAGATCAAAAACCAGCTACAAGCTCATCCAATATCCTTACCTCACAGGATGGCCAGTCATACATGGAATTAGGAGAGAACAAAATACTTAATGCTGATCTATTAGCCTCCACTGGCAAAATCTGGGTGCAGCACAAGAATATCTTCCAATATTCCTGAGTGTATGAAGTAATTACAGTGCTCAAAATACCTCATACCATTTGGTATGAAGTCACTGATAACAGGACAATCACAGATATAGTGTTGGAGAGTATGTTCTCTCAAGTAGGACTGAAAACATATGTTTTTTTCCACCAAGAGGGCTATAAACCCATGGAACCGCCTACCCGCTGAAGCCGTAAATGCCAAATTCCAGCTAAAAAATATCATTAAGACAATTGGCGGGCCCTTTAACAAGCCGCCGGCTTTCTGTCCTCTTCGAGGTCACTAGATAGTTAGTGGCCCTTGGGTAAATTCGGTAAATATATACAATAATTGTCAGCGCATCTTCCGAGCAACAAGGACAGCTACTCAGTATCTCTTAGAATTACGTAGGCAAACAACAAATGTAACATATTTGTTTACTACAATGTCGGTGCTGGCTGTAGAAGTTGAAAAAACATTGTTTTACTTCAACATATACTAATTTTATAAGAAAATTCAACGTAAATAGGAGGCAGTAGAGCTTCGATAAACCAGCGCTAAATCTTCAATATGAAGAATGTTGCTGCTCTCTGATTGGCCAAACGAAACACAGTAGTGACCTCTATCGGCACGTAGGTGAACCAACAAATTTCTTCCTAAGTGGACCTTATTGAATCGCACCTAAGCATCTTCTTAGGGCGCACTTAGGAACCTTTGTAGCAAACCCACTTACGAAGAAATACATAGAGCTTCCTGAATCTAGGTCCAGGATTGTGGTTATATTGAGCGTTGTGCGTAGGAAGGAGGAAGTTTGGTGAGGGAGGGAGGAAAGGAGAGAATTGAGGTAGCCTCACTGTGTGGCAGTAACTCTTGTTTTGCTCACCATACTAGCTTCGTGGTTCACTATGGGGAACACACATGTACATGGGTATATACAGTGTGTGTGGAATAGTGTAATAACAGCACCAGGAGTATGCTGTGAGGAGCTATTTTGGCGAGGGAGGTGACGTCGTAATTGTAGCGTCGTCTGCTGTCTGCTGTGTGATTTTTCATGCAGTGTATGGTGGCCATTGTGCTGTTTGGACACAATACCGGATTACTTGCATAGTTCTGGTAAATAAAACATGTAGATAGGTATATATATCATGTGTAAATTGTGTAATAAATGCAATAACAGTATAGTGGGAGGAGCAATGTTGGCGAGTAAGATGTTGGAGTGAAGGAGGGCTGGCTGAGTGTGGATGCTCACACTCGCAGTGTTCTGAGTGTGTTGATGGTGAATGTATATAGTGTGTGACAGTGTATAGTCTGTAAATAGATTGTATATATACATAAATTAGCATGATACATGGTAAATATGTGCAACATATGTGTACACAAGTGTCACGCACGTAACACAGTGTCTTCAGACAGTACGGATGTTTTACTGCCATAATATAGTGTACGTGTTCATTATACATAGGATTAGCATATAAAAACAAATAAAATGTATTTGGAACTGTGTGCAAAAAATGTGCAAAAATATATTCGCGGCAACTCGCGCGCCCCGCCCCGGGTGCCCCACCGACCCCGGGAGCGTACTGCTCTGGCGCACGGGGAATTTGGACCCCATAGCAGCCAAAGTAAGTACAATTTCGAACTTGCGTTGCTATACCCATATACAGGGAGGGGTTTTTGACACTTTCCGAAGAAAAAATAATTTTTTCCCAAGGTTTCATTTCCTGCGCACTGAAGGGATGTCATATTTATAGGCCGCGCAGTTAAAGGGTTAATTTTAGAACAATTCATCATAGCCAAAAACAAAAGAAATACTAAATATTTTTTCCAGTGTTCTGACATCAATTTTCGTGTTACGTCTTTCATTTTGGTATCAAATTATATGCAATCTAAAGGCGCGTATTTTAAAACTAGTCCCATAATAATAAAATAATAAATAGAATTTTAACAAATATTTTAACTTTTGGACACTTTTTAACGCTCATCACCACAAAATTATTTATATCTTTCCAGTGTTCTGACACCAATTTTCATGTGACGTCTTTCATTTTGGCATCAAATTGTGTGCAATCTAAAGGTGCTCATTTTGAAACCACTCCCAGACTGATCAGTTAAAATTTTAATTTTTAACAAATATTTTAATAGATGATTCTGACCACATCATCCAAGACGGCCCAGGAGAAAAACGGATGTCACTGGAAAGCGACATTGGAGCGTGAAAGTGATAATTATTAATACACTCACCAACACAGGTTAGTGACAACTGTTATGAGCAACCAGTCCCTCATAATATCCACCCCACCCAGTATGAGAGTTATAGTATTCCATACTTATACCCTGTTTGGACTGCCTTATAACCCATTAATATGCAATACAGCATGTGTAGTTAGGTAGGTAGTACTGAATATATAAGTGTTTCAGGCTCTCCAGACAACAGTATCAACAAAAACTCCATGATTTGCTCATCATCAGCTCTACTGAACTGCCTGAAGAACAAGAAGGTCAAAACTGTTCAAGTGTAGCCCATCAACTGATTACATCAGAGATAAACTTTAATGATACTATTAAATCTATCAGAATAGATAAAAACAATCACCACAGCACCAGGCAGATGCTCACTAAACTAGCTTATCCCAATGATAAGTAAGACCTCATTCAATCAGCTACAAATATAAAACCAATCTATATATTAATGAGTGCCTTACCAAGCAGCGTTGATCCTCCTCTACAGACTGCATCATATTATATTAATGAGTGTCTTACCAAGCGGCATTGATCCTCCTCTACAGACTGCATCATATTATATTAATGAGTGTCTTACCAAGCAGCATTGATCCTCCTCTACAGACTGCATCATATTCACAAACAAAACCCAAATCTTATCAAGCAGTGCTACACCAGGAATGGAACGATCATTGCTAAGAAAGAACAGCAAAAGACATGAAATCAAAAGTGTCCAACAATTACTAACTTTCTTTGTTGATTGTGACATAACTGGAAGTCAGCGAACTTCCAATGTTATTGCTGAGAGTAACACATGAGTGATCAGGCCTTACCTAGCCTAACCATATTTAAATTTTGGCTTTTTTATATTTGTATATTAATTACTAAATGCTTCTTTTTATATAAATGGCTTTAAATACATATAATTTACCCTCTTATAACTATTACTACAAAGACTTCAATTTTATAAAATGTAATAATTTTTTGAATGCTTAATTTGTCTAGTTATCATATTCTTACCTTACAATATTTGCAACTTACCCATTTATCTGTTGATACTAACACTTCAATTTCCCAAAATGTAATAAACCTTGAACTCTTAATTTGTCAAATTACCTGAATCTTTAATTCATTACTTTGTGAATTAAAAATTAATAATTTAATTTCTTACTTATATATCACCCATTAATATTAGCTACTAGTCTTGTTTGTTGTCTAATATTAGAGTATTGTTAATGGATTCTTAAGCTTTAAGTACATCAGTGCTTCCAGGCAATATGTGTTTGTTTCTATTGCATACCCTTATCCAACTTGTCTTATTACCGTATGATATTACTGTATTACAATCTTAAGATGTTACTGAATTTTTAATTTGATTAATTATGTTTCCTTTTTTATTAATTATTTTGTATCTGAATCCATTTATTTATTCATAATCTTAATCTAATTGTCTAATTCTCACTTTCTCTTTTTATTTTTTTTTGCCTGTGTATTACCTGTTTATATTGCATATCCTTGCCCATCTTGTATTATTACCATATAATATTCATGTACAGTGGTACCTTGGCTTATGAGCATCCCTGGTTACGAGTTTTTCGGGTTACGAGCTGGATTTGCTCAGAAAATTTGCATCGGGTTACGAGGGTTGCCTCAGGATACGAGTTTGTTGATACGTGTACGGGCAGACCTAGCGCGTGGTGGCTCGGCGATTGCCGCTCAGTTTGCCAGTGCCTTGCGCCCAGTGACTATCCCGCCTGAATTCTTCACAAGGATTTACCGTTTATTTTCAGAGGTTTGCTATTTAAGCATAAAATTTGTTATAATATACATCGCAATGGGTCCCAAGAAAGCTAGTGGTAAGGTTCAAGGCAAGCAATCGCATGTGACGATGACAATAGAGGAAAAGCAAGAGATCATTCGGAAGCATGAAAATGGTGCACGTGTTGTTGAACTTTGTAGGCAGTACAACAAATCCACGTCAACGATATGCACAATACTTTCCAAGAAAAAGGACATTATGAGTGCCAAAGTGGCAATAGGAGTATCAACAATCACGAAACAAAGACCACAAATACTTGAGGAAGTGGAAAAGTTGTTATTAATTTGGATACACAACAAGGAGTTAGCGGGTGATAGTGTTTCGGAGGCCATCATTTGTGAGAAAGCCAGAGTATTGCATGAAGAACTTGTAAAGAAAACCCCTGGAACGAGTGCAGAAAGAGACTTTAAGGCAAGCAGGGGATGGTTTGAGAAATTTAGAAAAAGAAGCGGTTTTCATAGTGTTGTGAGGCATAAGGAGGCTGCCAGCTCAGACAAACCAGCCGCCGAGAAATTTATTGAAGAATTTAAGGAGTTTGCAGAGGCTTAGGGATACCTACCGCAACAGGTGTTTGTGATGAAACAGGACTGTTCTGGAAAAGATTGCCTAAGAGGACATACATTACCAAGGAGGAAAAAGCATTGCCCGGACACAAGCCTATGAAAGATAGGTTTACGCTTGTGCTGTGTTCAAATGCTAGTGGCGATTTGAAAATTAAACCCTTGCTAGTGTATCATTCTGAAAATCCAAGGGTTTTCAAACAGTATAAAGTGCAGAAAACCCAAATGTATGTGATGTGGAAGGCTAATAATAAGACATGGGTGACAAGGATTTTTTTTATGGAGTGGGTGAATGAAGTGGTGTGCCCTGCCATAGAAAAATATCTGCAGGAGAAACATTTGCCACTCAAGGCCCTGCTTCTCCCCGACAATGCTCCTGCTCATCCTCCAGGCTTGGAAGATGATTTGTTGCCCAGATACAATAAATTTCTCACAGTAAAGTTCCTTCCGCCTAACACCACTCCTCTAATTCAGCCTATGGACCAGAAAATCATAGCAAATTTTAAGAAACTTTATGAAAGGGCACTTTTCCGGAAATGTTTTGAAGTGATTGAAGCCACAAACCTCACTCTCAAAGAGTTCTGGAAAGACCATTTTAACATTTGTAGTGCTTTAAAACTCGTTGACAAAGCCTGGCAAGAAGTGACTCAAAGAACCCTGATCTCTGGCTGGAAAAAATTGTGGCCTGAATGTGTGACAGAACAAGACTTTGAGGGGTTTGAGCCTGTAAATGATGTGCCTATTGTTGAGGAAATTGTTACTCTGGGCCGACAAATGGGCTTGGAATTGGATGGTGATGTGGAGGAGTTGGTGGAAGAACACAACGAAGAACTGACCACCGAAGAACTCCAAGCCCTTCAAAAGGAACAGCAAGACGACCGAGCTGATGATTCTCCAGTGGAGAAGGATGAGGCAATAGCGAGTGTCCCTTCTGCAGAAATTAAGAAGGTGTGTCAGATGTGGGAAGAGATTCAAACTTTTATTGAAAAGATTCACCCACAGAAAGCTGTAGTAGGCCGTTGCCTTAATCTTTTCAATGACAATGAGATGCCTCACTACAGAGACATCTTGCGCAGATGGGGAAAAACAAGCTTCCATGGACAGATATGTTGTGAGAACATCGAGCAGTGAGCCACAACCAGGACCTAGTGTTATGCAGGCAAAATGTGCCAGAGAATGCACCCCTGAGAGGTCCTCACTGCCTGATGTTATAATGGAAGGGGACTCTTCTTCCAAACAGTAACTCCTCTCCTCCTCTCCCCTCCTCACCATCGTCCATACACCTACAGCATTCATCACCAATGGTAAGTAATAACTTGAACAAAAAATACTTTTGTCAGTTGGTGCAGTAATTGGCGAATGGCATTTGTCGCTTGGCACAGTGCAGTGGTTAAGGTGTTATGCGCACCCCTGATTGAGCAAAATTATACGCTATTTGTATTTCAGAGGGTTTGTAGTGTAGATTTACTTGAATTAAGTATAAAATTTAGTTTGAAGTGAGGTTTTTGGGTAGTCTGGAACGGATTAATTCATTTCCCATTATTTCTTATGGGTAAATTAGCTTCGGGTTATGAGTTGTCTCCAGGAACGGATTAAACTCTTAAACCGAGGTATCACTGTATTACAATATTAATGTAATTCTTAACTTAGCTAATTATTTGTATTCCATTTGATTAATTATTTGAATCTCAGTTCGTTTACTCTAGAAATCTTAATTGATTAATTATCTAATTTCCCACTCTTCTGTTCTTTATTATATTTACTTTTATATCTGGTAAATTTTATTACTTATATGCAGTATCTGCTAAATTTTATTACTTACATATCTGCTGAATAATATTTGCAATCACTTCTCTATTCTTGCATTTTTTCTTTTCAAATACAGTGCATCATCTCTCTAACAGACCCCGCTCTAACAAATTCCCGGATGGTATAAATGAATTGCATTTGGCACTAAATGTTCAGTGGAACATACAAAAATTCATTTGTGTTGTTCCACTGATGGTGATGACCTAGTCCGGCATGGCAGGGCTGTGAGAGCTGTGTACTGTACACACTCTCCACATCGTTCACTTCAATATCCATATCACTAGTAGCAGATACCTGTGTTATGTCTTTTCCAGATTTGGGTTATCAAAATCACTGGCATGCTCATCTTGAAGCAATATGCCTTCTTAAAAACATGGCCGACTAGGGCTGGGAGCTCGATATGGATGAATACGACATGGTTGCTACCTTGAATATGAGCCTACCCATGACTGTGGGGAATGCTGGGAATTTTTTTCAATCTGGCAAACACCTCAGGAATCCATCTTGTACCCAAGTCAACACCGCGTTGGACAGGTGTTTGGGAGCCAGAGGCGCATGTGCCACTCATTGTTGCTCACTCAGTACTAACCCAGCCAGCAGCCCTAGGACATTCTGGGAATTTTTTCCAAGATGGCTGCCTCTCACTGGAGGTCCTAAGAGTCCATTTTGTACCCAACCTACCGCGAGCGCACTTCGACTGTGTACGAAGAAATAAAAAATAATTTTGTCAGTTGGTGCAGTAATTGGCGAATGGCATTTGTCGTTTGGCACAGTGCAGTGGTTAAGGTGTTATGCGCACCCCTGATGGAGCAAAATTATACGCTATTGGCATTTCAGAGGGATAACCCCTTAACTGCGTTGCCTCCAAATGTGACACCCCCGCAGTGCGCAGGAAATAAATTCTCTGGAAAAAATTCTTTTTTCTTTTTAAAGTGTCAAAAACCCTTCCCTCAGTATGGGTATGTAAAAAAAAAAGTCGAAATTGTACTTACTTTGGCTGCTATGGGGTCCAGAAGTTGGGGCGTGACGGCATCATTCCCCGTGCGCCCGTGCCGTAAGCTCTCGGGGCGGGGCGCGCGAGTTGCCGCGAATATATTTTCGTTCATTTTTTGCGCACCTTTCCAAATACATTTTCATTGTTTTTATGTGCCAATACAATGTATAATGAACACATACACTATAATATCGCAGTACAACATCCGTACTGTCCGTAGACACTGTGTTACGTGCATGAAACTTGTGTACACATATGCAGCACATATTTACTATGTATCATGCTAATTTGTGTATATATACAATCTATTTACACACTATATACATTCACCATCAACACATTCAGAACACCGCGTAGCAGCTGCTTCGTATGGGCCAATAGCAGCTGCCTCGTATGGGCCAATATCAGCTGCCTCGTATGGGCCCACAAGCAGCTGCCACGTATGGGCCAATAGCAGCTGCCCCGTATGGGCCAATAGCAGCTGCCCCGTATGGGCCAATAGCAGCTGCCCCGTATGGGCCAATAGCAGCTGCCTCGTATGGGCCAATAGCAGCTGCCTCGTATGGGTCAATAGCAGCTGCCTCGTATGGGCCAATAGGAGCTGCCTCGAATGGGCCAATAGGAGCTGCCTCGAATGGGCCAATAGCAGCTGCCTCGTATGGGCCAATAGCAGCTGCCTCGTATGGGCCAATAGCAGCTGCCTCGTATGGGCCAATAGCAGCTGCCTCGTATGGGCCAATAGCAGCTGCCTCGTATGGGCCAATAGCAGCTGCCTCGTATGGGCCAATAGCAGCTGCCTCTTAAGAACATAAGAACATAAGAACAAAGGTAACTGCAGAAGGCCTATTGGCCCATACGAGGCAGCTCCTATTCTATAACCACCCAATCCCACTCATATACTTGTCCAACCCGTGCTTGAAACAATCGAGGGACCCCACCTCCACAATGTTACGCGGCAATTGGTTCCACAAATCAACAACCCTGTTACTGAACCAGTATTTACCCAAGTCTTTCCTAAATCTAAACTTATCCAATTTATATCCATTGTTTCGTGTTCTGTCCTGTGTTGATACTTTTAATACCCTATTAATATCCCCCCGGTTATGTCCATTCATCCACTTGTAAACCTCTATCATGTCACCCCTAACTCTTCGCCTTTCCAGTGAATGCAACTTAAGCTTTGTTAATCTTTCTTCATATGAAAGATTTCTAATTTGGGGAATTAACTTAGTCATCCTACGCTGGACACGTTCAAGTGAATTTATATCCATTCTATAATATGGCGACCAAAACTGAACTGCATAATCTAAATGGGGCCTAACTAGAGCAAGATATAGCTTGAGAACCACACCAGGTGTCTTGTTACTAACGCTGCGATTAATAAATCCAAGTGTCCGATTTGCCTTATTACGAACATTTATGCATTGATCCTTTTGTTTTAAATTCTTACTAATCATAACTCCCAGATCCCTTTCGCAATCCGACTTCGCAATCACAACACCATCTAGCTCGTATCTTGTAACTCTATCATCATTACCTAACCTCAGAACTTTACATTTATCAGCATTAAACTGCATCTGCCAATCCTTTGACCATTTCAAAACCCTATCTAGATCAACTTGAAGTGATAGTGAGTCCTCCTCCGAATTAATTTCCCTACCGATTTTCGTATCATCGGCAAATTTGCAAATGTTGCTACTCAAACCTGAATCTAAATCATTTATATATATTATAAACAACAGAGGTCCCAGGACAGAGCCTTGAGGCACTCCACTTACAACATTTTCCCACTCTGACTTGATTCCATTTATACTAACTCTCTGTTTCCTTTGGTATAGCCATGCCCTAATCCAGCTTAATACAGCACCCCCAATACCATGAGACTCTATTTTTTTAATCAGTCTTTCATGTGGCACTGTATCAAAAGCTTTGCTAAAGTCAAGGTATACAACATCGCAATCCTTACCACTATCAACTGCCTCAACAATGCTAGAATAAAAAGATAACAAATTTGTTAAACATGAACGGCCATTTATAAAACCATGTTGCGACTCAATTATTAATTTATGTTTTTCAAGATGAAGACGAATTTTATTTGCTATTATAGATTCGAGTAACTTTCCCACAATAGACGTTAGGCTAATTGGTCGATAGTTAGACGCAAGTGATCTATCTCCTTTCTTAAAAACTGGTATCACATTAGCAACTTTCCAAAACTCTGGCACTCTGCCTGACTCTATTGATTTATTAAATATGGTTGACAGTGGGTCACAAAGCTCCTCTTTGCATTCTTTAAGCACCCTAGCAAACACTTCATCCGGCCCTGGGGATTTGTTTGGTTTGAGTTTTACTATTTGTTTAAGAACATCCTCCCTGGTAACTGCTAAACTCGTCAACCTGTCCTCGTCCCCACCCACATAGACTTGTTCGGCTGAAGGCATATTGTTAAGTTCCTCTTTAGTAAATACAGATACAAAATATTTATTAAAAATACTACTCATCTCTTCATCACTATCTGTTATTTGACCTGTCTCAGTTTTTAATGGACCTATCCTTTCCCTAGTCTTAGTACGATATAACTGAAAAAACCCTTTAGGATTTGTCTTTGCTTGCCCTGCTATGCGAACTTCATAGTTTCTTTTTGCTTTCCTTATCTCTTTTTTAACATTTCTAACCAGTTGTACGAATTCCTGTTCTAAAGTGACCTCCCCATTTTTAATCCTTTTGTACCAAGCTCTCTTTTTACCTATAATTTTCTTCAAATTCTTCTCTTATGGGCCAATAGGAGCATTTGGCCATGAACACATTCAGAACATCTCGAGTGAGAGAACATAAGAACATAAGAACAAAGGTAACTGCAGAAGGCCTATTGGCCCATACGAGGCAGCTCCTATTCTATAACCACCCAATCCCACTCATATACTTGTCCAACCCGTGCTTGAAACAATCGAGGGACCCCACCTCCACAATGTTACGCGGCAATTGGTTCCACAAATCAACAACCCTGTTACTGAACCAGTATTTACCCAAGTCTTTCCTAAATCTAAACTTATCCAATTTATATCCATTGTTTCGTGTTCTGTCCTGTGTTGATACTTTTAATACCCTATTAATATCCCCCCGGTTATGTCCATTCATCCACTTGTAAACCTCTATCATGTCACCCCTAACTCTTCGCCTTTCCAGTGAATGCAACTTAAGCTTTGTTAATCTTTCTTCATATGAAAGATTTCTAATTTGGGGAATTAACTTAGTCATCCTACGCTGGACACGTTCAAGTGAATTTATATCCATTCTATAATATGGCGACCAAAACTGAACTGCATCTACCAGAGCAGCCACACCCAGGGAGAGCAGCCACACCCAGCCAGTCTCCCTCACTCCAACATCATAAGAACATAAGAACAAAGGCAACTGCAGAAGGCCTGTTGGCCCATACGAGGCAGCTCCTATTTATAATCACCCAATCCCACTCATATACATGTCCAACCCATGCTTGAAACAATAGAGGGACCCCACCACCACAATGTTACGCGGCAATTGGTTCCACAAATCAACAACCCTGTTACTGAACCAGTATTTACCCAAGTCTTTCCTAAATCTAAACTTATCCAATTTATACCCATTGTTTTGTGTTCTGTCTTGTGTTGATACTTTTAATACCCTATTAATATCCCCTTTGTTAAGAACATAAGAACAAAGGTAACTGCAGAAGGCCTATTGGCCCATACAAGGCAGCTCCTATTCTATAACCACCCAATCCCACTCATATACTTGTCCAACCCGCGCTTGAAACAATCGAGGGACACCACCTCCACCACGTTACGTCCATTGTTATGTCCATTCACCCACCTGTAAACCTCTATCATGTCACCCCTAACTCTTCGCCTTTCCAGTGAATGCAACTTAAACTTTGTTAATCTTTCTTCATATGAAAGATTTCTAATTTGGGGAATTAACTTAGTCATCCTACGCTGGACACGTTCAAGTGAATTTATATCCATTCTATAATATGGCGACCAAAACCGAACTGCATAATCTAAATGGGGCCTAACTAGAGCAAGATATAGATTGAGAACCACACCAGGTGTCTTGTTACTAACGCTGCGATTAATAAATCCAAGTGTCCGATTTGCCTTATTACGAACATTTATGCATTGATCCTTTTGTTTTAAATTCTTACTAATCATAACTCCCAGATCCCTTTCGCAATTCGACTTCGCAATCACAACACCATCTAGCTCGTATCTTGTAACCCTATCATCATTACCTAACCTCAGAACTTTACATTTATCAGCATTAAACTGCATCTGCCAATCCTTCGACCATTTCAAAATCCTATCTAGATCAACTTGAAGTGATAGTGAGTCCTCCTCCGAATTAATTTCCCTACCAATTTTCGTATCATCGGCAAATTTGCAAATGTTGCTACTCAAACCTGAATCTAAATCATTTATATATATTATAAACAACAGAGGTCCCAGGACAGAGCCCTGAGGCACCCCACTTACAACATTTTCCCACTCTGACTTGACTCCATTTATACTAACTCTCTGTTTCCTTTGGTATAGCCATGCCCTAATCCAGCTTAATAAAGCACCCCCAATACCATGAGAGACTATCCTTTTAATCAGTCTTTCATGTGGCACTGTATCAAAAGCTTTGCTAAAGTCAAGGTACACAACATCGCAATCCTTACCACTATCAACTGCCTCAACAATGCTAGAATAAAAAGATAACAAATTTGTTAAACATGAACGGCCATTTATAAAACCATGTTGCGACTCAATTATTAATTTATGTTTTTCAAGATGAAGACGAATTTTATTTGCTATTATAGATTCGAGTAACTTTCCCACAATAGACGTTAGGCTAATTGGTCGATAGTTAGACGCAAGTGATCTATCTCCTTTCTTAAAAACTGGTATCACATTAGCAACTTTCCAAAACTCTGGCACTCTGCCTGACTCTATTGATTTATTAAATATGGTTGACAGTGGGTCACAAAGCTCCTCTTTGCATTCTTTAAGCACCCTGGCAAACACTTCATCCGGCCCTGGGGATTTGTTTGGTTTGAGTTTTACTATTTGTTTAAGAACATCCTGCCTGGTAACTGTTAAACTCATCAACCTGTCCTCGTCCCCACCCACATAGACTTGTTCGGCTGAAGGCATATTGTTAAGTTCCTCTTTAGTAAATACAGATACAAAATATTTATTAAAAATACTACTCATCTCTTCATCACTATCTGTTATTTGACTTGTCTCAGTTTTTAATGGACCTATCCTTTCCCTAGTCTTAGTACGATATAACTGAAAAAAACCTTTAGGATTTGTCTTTGCTTGCCCTGCTATGCGAACTTCATAGTTTCTTTTTGCTTTCCTTATCTCTTTTTTAACATTTCTAACCAGTTGTATGAATTCCTGTTCTAAAGTGACTTCCCCATTTTTAATCCTTTTGTATCAAGCTCTCTTTTTACCTATAAGGTTCTTCAAATTCTTTGTTATCCACTTTGGGTCATTAGTATTCGATCTATTCAATTTGTATGGTATACTACGTTCCTGTGCTTTGTTTAGAATATTCTTAAATAAGTTATATATTGAATCCACATCGAAATCCCCATTTACGTCACCTATCGCTGGGTACATGTCTCGCTCCAAGACCGGCCCCCACCCCATACCCAAGACTTTCCAATCAATTTGACCCAAAAAATTTCTTAGGCTATTAAAATCAGCTTTTCGAAAATCTGGCACCTTAACAGAATTTTCTCCTACAGGTCTATTCCATTCTATGCTAAATCTGATTTCTTTGTGATCAGTTCCCTAGCTCACTCCCTATTTGCTTGAGGTTATCTTGAGATGATTTCGGGGCTTTTTTTAGTGTCCCCGCGGCCCGGTCCTCGACCAGGCCTCCACCCTCAGGAAGCAGCCCGTGACAGCTGACTAACTCCCAGGTACCTATTTACTGCTAGGTAACAGGGGCATTCAGGGTGAAAGAAACTTTGCCCATTTGTTTCTGCCTCGTGCGGGAATCGAACCCGCGCCACAGAATTACGAGTCCTGCGCGCTATCCACCAGGCTACGAGGCCCTGCAGAGGCCCTGCAGAGGCCCTACGAGGCCCTGCTGAACAGCTATAATATGTATCTGGTGAAAACTGGACGTAAACCAAGTTTCCGTTCGTTTGCTTTTACACTTGGGACACAGTTATTAGCAAAGTTTGGCAAAGATGTTTCTGGCACACAAAGACCCATCATGAACCCAGTGTTGCAGCATGCTGCTACACCCAGGCTCGCTCACATTGAGGGCTTTCAAGCACACAGACTAAAACATATGCCACCAGCTTGAAAGTGTGCAATAGGCCAACGTGATTGCTTAGTTTGTAGAACAATAAAAGAGATCAGAAACGTAAACTTGTGCAAACATGGTGTGAAGCGTGTGCAGTCCCATTGTGTGCTGTCAACTGCTTCAACAACTACCACTCTCTCCAAGAATTCTAAATGTGCAATAATAGTGCAAAAACCTGTAAATAGTGTATGCATGTGTGTAAATATAATAATGAACAATGTGAATACATATTATATTGGCATAATGGGAAAATATTTTTGTGCGCATCTGTATACTCAATGTATGCAACATTTATTACCACTGAACATGAAGTAACATTATATGCAACACAATTAGTGAATAATATTTGTGATAAAATGTCTAGACACTGTAAATAATGCAGCAAAAATAAATTTGTGGCAATTCTGACTGCTTGAGGACTGCGCGCAATGCCTCTGGGATGCACCTTGCATGAGCAAGCTTGCAGGGTGTGACATCATCGCTCATATTGTCGGCTCATTTATGTCATTTGTATGTACGATTAATTTTTTCTCTCTCTCTTGTGGTCAGGGAACACAAATTAACAGTTTAGGAAGATTTTTTTTTATTTTTTGTTATGCGCCTGTGGGTGACAAGGGGCAAACAGCCCTTAGCAACACAAGGGTTAATACACTCAACATCATTGGGTAATGCCAATATTATTAATACACTCACCATCACAGGGTAATGACAATATGATTAATACACTCACCATCACTGGGTAATGACTATAATCAATACACTCTCCATCACTGGTAAATGACAACACCAACATTAATACACTAGTTAATGAAAATATCTTGATTAATTCACTCACAATCACTGGATATTGACATCAACATGATAAACACACACACTGGTAGTACAGTAAGAATAAAATTGTCCTTACCATCATTAATGGGCAAAAGTTGTTTGCTATTGTCCTGGGAAGCTGAGCAGAGACTGGAAGCAGTATTACCTATTAAGGCAAAATAAAACAAATTTAAGGTTTCTATGACTAAATTTTTCCCACCAAAACATAGTAAAGGTTTAGAAAAATTAAATAATTTTTTTAGGTATTGTGCTTTGAGCAAAAGTAAGGAGGGTAGGCAGGAGTAAGGAGGGTGGGCAGGAGTAAGGAGGGTGGGCAGGAGTAAGGAGGGTGGCCAGGAGTAAGAAGGATGGGCAGGAATAAGGAGGGTGGGCAGGAATAAGGAGGGTGAGTAGGAGTAAGGAGGGTGGGCAGGAGTAAGGAGGGTGGGAAGGAGTAAGGAGGGTGGGCAGGAGTAAGGAGGGTGGCCAGGAGTAAGGAGGGTGGGCAGGAATAAGGAGGGTGAGCAGGAGTAAGGAGGGTGGGCAGGAGTAAGGAGGGTGGGCAGGAGTAAGGAGGGTGGCCAGGAGTAAGGAAGGTGGGCAGGAATAAGGAGGATGGGCAGGAGTAAGGAGGGTGGGGCAGGAGTAAGGAGGGGTGGGCAGGAGTAAGGAGGGGTGGGCAGGAGTAAGCAGGGTGGGCAGGAGTAAGGAGGGTGGGCAGGAGTAAGGAGGGTGGGGCAGGAATAAGGAGGGTGGGCAGGAATAAGGAGGATGGGCAGGAGTAAGGAGGGTGGGCAGGAGTAAAGAGGATGGGCAGGAGTAAGGAGGGTGGGCAGGAATAAGGAGGATGGGCAGGAGTAAGGAGGGTGGGGCAGGAGTAAGGAGGGGTGGGCAGGAGTAAGGAGGGGTGGGCAGGAGTAAGGAGGGGTGGGCAGGAGAAAGCAGGGTGGGCAGGAGTAAGGAGGGTGGGCAGGAGTAAGGAGGGTGGGGCAGGAATAAGGAGGGTGGGCAGGAATAAGGAGGATGGGCAGGAGTAAGGAGGGTGGGCAGGAGTAAAGAGGATGGGCAGGAGTAAGGAGGGTGGGCAGGAGTAAGGAGGGCGGGCAGGAATAAGGAGGGTGGGCAGGAGTAAGGAGGATGAGCAGGAGTAAGGAGGGGTGGGCAGGAATGGGGAAGGGGGTATGGGCGGGTTCTCGGCTGCCTCCCCTCCCTCTCTAACAGCCAACTGTACCCAAGATTAACCATGTAATGTATCAATTATACAATGTATGTATGTGATGTAACTATATAACCTGAGCTTGTAAAAGCACCTTCATCACCTTCAGTGATTAAGTGCTTAATTGCACACTAGTTTCTCTATCAGTTATCTCACCCTGTCAGAGTAAAAGAGATAAATGTATGTGAATGCATGTGTGTGTATATATGTATATGTACATATATGTGTATGTATATATATGTGTATAAAGTATATATGGAAGCTGATCAGAATTACATTTCACCTTTGTAAATGTACATTAATGACATTAAGTAAAAGACACATCGAACACTTTATGTATGGCATACGTAAATCTGTGTATCTATGTATTTACGTATGTAGGTTAGCTTAGCATTTTAAAAGCATCGAATCACCTTCTGTGGTTGATTGTTCAATAAACCCTTGAACTATATGTTTAACACATCTCTAACCCTGTCCATGGAAGACAGAAGAAAATGTATATATGCTGGTTAGCATTGTAAATGTGTGGCCACATCTGTGGTAGAAAAAATAATAATAATAAAAAAAAAGCCTACGTAATACAAACCACGTGCATTAACCCTAAAGCTGCTACAGCCTGGGCTGTAAAAGCTGGGGCTGGGCAAAAAATATTTGAATTATGTGAAAATTAATATTAAATGTTAAACAAATCTCCAACTTATTGGCATAAGCATCATGAAAGTTTCATTCCAATATGTTCAGAAATGTATTTAAGACAATTTTTTTTGAAAAGGAGAACAGCTCCTATTAACTGGAAATGAGGGATAATGCAGTAATAAAGAGATGCAAGCACTTGTCCAATGTACAAAGAAGAATAGTAGCAAGAAGTGTCCACAAAGTGGATATGCAGCTGGTGCCTGTATAGCATTGCTGAGTAATACATAATAATACCAATAATAATGAGTATGTTGTCATGCTCTATATTGTTAAATATAAAAATGCATTGCCTAATGTTAATATCTGTTACTTTCACCAATGTCCATTTTTTTTTCTCCTTTGTTTATTATCTTATTTTGTTGTAACCTCTACATCCTGGAGAGTGCATACTATGCACCCCTAGCTATGTCAAGATAGAATGATATTGGTCACCAAATGAATCAGTCACAACTGGCAGAACTTAGGACTTCGAATTTTTTATTACTGAGTTTTTCACAGATTTCAAATTCTATTTTCTTTGTCTCTTTAGACGGTTTTGATGATTAGGGACCCGATTAGGGCTTTATCACTTTTATAAAATATACATTTTTATCCCCCTAAATCATTACAATTTTCCCTATATTTAGTTTTTTGGGGAGTTATTTTTTCTTAACATCATTCCAATACATATTGACCTACAACTTTCACATATTCGAGTACGAGTGCCAAACAACGTTTATTAAAACATATAAGTAAATTAATGAATTAGAACTACCTTATTCATTGTCGATAACTTCAACTTCAATTATCTCTAAAACTTTGAGTCAGCTTAAAAAAATTCAGTTTCTGACCGATTCTCACCATTGTTACAAATAATGTGCACAGTTGTCTGTTCTACAATCCTATTAGAATGGATTTTTCACAAACCCTAAATGTTTGTAGTAATCAATTTTTTTTCTAAATTTGGCGCATAATTCAAATGCCACATTGACGATTATTTTTACAGTAAATTAAACTGAAAACATATATTCTAAATCTATGAAAATGAAGATCATATACTATACTGAGAGCATAATAACACCAAATGAACGATTGGTGATACAGTAGTTTATATTTTTGAAGCTGATCTCAAAATCTGAAGTTTTCAATATTCAATTTTATAATTATTTTTTATTTTCTTATTTTTCAAGTTATGTTTGTGATCATTTAGACAAAGTTACAAGATTTGCTAGTATGCACAAAAATTAGAAAGCATTAGAGAAAAATTTGAGAAATTGAACTTTGCCATCAGGTCCTGTCGTATATGTATGCCATGCACAGCTTAAGGGTTAATACAGAACTGTACTGTATAAAATGCATAAAACTTCAAAACTAACAATATTTCACTAATTATAACAATAATAATATTTTAAATAAAACAATTTGTAACAGTCAATATGTACATCAAATTTTCAGTATGCCTATAAAATAAGCACAGGTCATGTCAACGCATTGGACCTGGATGAGATGGCTGGCACCATGTGCTTCTCCTCTTCCTGGGGTAAAAACGTCGGACTCGCGTGTGAAGGATTTTCATGATAAATTTGAACAATTTTTACTGTTTGAACACATTTAATCTGTCAAGATGTCTCAGAGCAGCATTCATGGTATTGAAGGTATAAAACAAAAGAGAAAACATTTGTCAATTGATCAGAAAGTTGACTTGATAGAGAAAGCAGAGCGTGGATACTCTGTCACTCAACTCGCCCAAGAATTCAACATCGGTAAAGCTACAATTTGTGATATAAAAAAGCAGAAGGATAATATTAAGAAATTCTTTGCTCAAACTCATGCAATAGGCAACAGGAAAACAATGAAACCTGCTAAGTATATGGATTTAGACTCATCTGTATTTAAATGGTTTACACAGCATCGTGCAAAAGGAATTCCTGTTTGAGTTTATTCTATTAGAAATGCAGCTGAAAGACTTGCTGTAAAGTTAAACATAGACAATTTCAAGGCTTGTATTGAATAAGTATGTCGATTTAGAGAGAGGTATGGCATCATTAACAAGAAAAATTGTGGCGATGCATTAAGTGCAGATGTTGGAAGTGCTAATGCATATAAGCATAAACTTTTTCAGCACATTATATCTAATAATCTAAGCTGGTTTTAAGTGTACAATGCAGATAAAACAGGCTTTAACTGGAAATGCCTTCAAAGAAACACCTTGGCCTTCAGGCTTGAGAAGAGTATTCCTGGTTGCAAGGTAAAGAAGGAAAGAATTTCAGCATTATTGTGCTGTAACGCAGATGGCAGTCACCGAACAAAGTACGCAATTGTTGGGAAATCTGCCAACCTCAGAGCATTGAAAAACTGTATGAACACACTACCTGTCATCTACTACAACACAAAAAGTGCCTGGTTCACACAGATTACTTTTGAGGATTGGTTCCAGAATCACTTTTGTAAAGAAGTAAAAAAGCAGCAGATCAATATGTGCAGAATTCATCCTGCTGAGGTAAAGGCAATGTTGTTGACTGACAATGCCCCAGCTCACCCCCATTGCTAAATAAACATCGCCTGATGGCAAAATAACATGTATGGCTTTACCACCAAACACTACATCTGTAATACAGCCTATGGATTAGGGGTTATCTATGCTCTCAAAGGCTTTATAAAAGAGCTATGAATTCAGATATTATGGAAGTTCTGCTTTCTGAGGAAGACGAGATGCCTAATAAGGATACGAAGGCTAGTAGAACACTAGAAAATTTCAAGAAATATTCAATTAAAGATGCAATTTACAACTAGGCCAAGGCATGGAGCGAGTTGAAGGTCACTACATTAAAGAATGCATGGAATAAAATTCTGAGTCTGGTACCTGGTTAGAATAAAGACGAAGATGACTATGATTTTGAGGGCTTTGATAATGCGATTTTTGAGACATTCAGAGATGCAGGTGAGGAAGATTTGCAACTTTCTGATGTGAATGAGTGGTTAGATAATGATACTGATGATCCAGGTTATGGTGAATTAACTGATAATGAGATTATCCAGTGTGTTACTGGTAATAATGATGAGGATGTGACAGAGGAAGATGACAGTACAGTATCCACTCAATTTAACGGCCTCTTTTATACCGATCTGCCGGTATTAACGACCGGTTTGGGAGCCCAGTATCTGGAGCCTGCTATACCGGTCTGCGGTCGATATTACCGACAGTTGGTATTGGGTTTGTTGTGGCATCCGCGTCCCCTTACATGGCGACCAGGCCGCCACCGACCTGGATCGTCCAGAGTCATATATTACATCTTAATTTTCTTTTAAAATGATTCACTTTAATGAAGAAAATTGTAAATTATTATTAATAAAATATTTTGAAACAGTTTTTATTAAGCAAAAGTCTTTGTTTTCTTATTAAATACCTTTTATAGTATGTATAGGCACTAGGTATTTTTTTTCCCACGGACCTAGTATGTACTCCGCCGGGCCATGTGTTCCCATTGTTTACCGTGAACTCGCGCGGCAAGCTTCAATTGTGAAGGATATTACTGTACTGTAATTGTGATCTTTTTAATTTACAAAATGCCAAAAGTTACCCAAAGGAAGCGCCTGACGGTTGCACAGAAGCTGGAGTTAATTAAGAAACTTGATAAAGGATATTCTCATGCACGAGCAGCAGCAGAGTTTAACATCAGGAAAAGTACAGTAAGTGACATCAAGAAACAGAAGGATACTCTATTAAAATATGTGAGCACAACAGAGTGTGCTACTTCTGGTGCTGCATGTTTGAGAAAAACAGTAAAGTCTGGTCAGTATCCACAATTGGATGCTGCAGTGTATAAGTGGTTTATTCAGCACCGCACAATTGGCATGGCAATAAGATTTGAAGAGCTTAAAGTTGCAGCAAGTAAACTTGCCATTCAATTAGGTATAAAAGATTTCAGTGCAAGTGATGGGTGGGTTGGAAGATTTAAGGCTCGGCATAACATTTCAAACACCAAAAAAATTTCTGGCGAGGCGTCAAGTGCTGATCCCACTAATGTTGATTCATTCAAGGCTAAATTAAACGAGTACATTGTCAGTAATAATTTAAGCAAATATCAAGTATATAATGCTGACGAGACTGGGTTTATGTGGCGAGCTGTACCAAGTACATCCTTAACCAGTAGGATGCAGGAAAATATTCCTGGACGAAAGATAAGCAAGGAACGGCTCTCAGTCTTGCTCTGTGCTAATGCTGATGCCTCTCACAGGACAAAATGTGCCGTGGTAGGCAAGTCTAAAAATCCTCGAGCCTTAAAAAATATAATGCAGGCATTACCTGAAATATATTACAATTCTAAGAAATCATGGTTTAATCAAATAATATTTACGGACTGGTTTGAAAACCACTTTTGCAAAGAAGTCAGAGAATTCCAGATCAACAAATGTGGAATAAAGGCCAGTGAGGTTAAGGCATTGTTGCTGCTAGATAATGCCCCCGCTCATCCCATTAGCAAGTTAATTTCAAGGGATGGCAGAATAAAATGCATGGCACTTCCACCAAACACAACATCCTTGATCCAGCCCATGGACCAAGGTGTTATCCTTGCTGCTAAATGTATGTACCAAACAGCAATGCTTGAAGATGTTTTAGTTGTTTTACCTAGCGAGGAAGATGAATTGACAGGAAAGGATACAAGGGCTCAAAGAACACTAGAAAATCTAAAAAAGTACACAATCAGGGAAGCAATATTCCACTGGGCTAGGCTTTGGAATAAAGTGAAAGAAACCACACTAACAAATTCATGGAAGAAACTGTTAACAGAGAGGCCTAGATGTGAAGCAGCAGTATCTGATAGTGAATTCGAAGGTTTTGAAAATGAAGCCAATGATTTTGAAGGGTTTGAAGAAACGATCCGAACAATGTTGCTCCAAGCTGGTCAGGGTGTACAAGTGAATGATATCAATGAATGGTTAGAAAATGATTACGATCCTGGTTATGAATTGTTAACTGAAGAACAGATTGCGCAAAGTGTTCTCGGAAATGACTCTGATGATGACTCGGACGATGTTGGTGAGGCTCTGCCTAGAGGTGTCGGATATCAGAAAAGATTGGAACAAGTTGAGGAACTCATTGAATATTCAATAAAAAGTAAACATGAGGTTATTGGAAATTTTTATGTACACCTTACAGCCTTAAAGCAATGTCTCAAAATGTTAGCCAGAGAAAATCAGATTCAGACAAAAATAGATAAATTCATGATTTCAACGGTTCGTGAAAAATCTTCGTCGACAAGCGATGCTGCACCCGTCGATGCTGAATTACCATCGACAAGTCGTGGAACATCTGCCAGCAATGAATGCTCTACAAGCCATGCTGCACCCGCCGATGCTGAATTCCCATCGACAAGTCGTGGAACATCCGCCAGCAACGAATGCTCTACAAGCCATGTTGCACCCGCCGATGCTGAATTCCCACCAACAAGTCGTGACAAGTCATCCACTAACGATATAAAATATGATTGAAAGGCATATAAATTAGTGTAAAAAGTGTTGATAGAGTACAGTATTGTAAGTGTTAATGATTAATTAAGCCTAGACAAAAAGATACTGTACAGTGTAAATATACAGTAGAAATAATTGTCAATAGTGAAGTAGAATTAGAACTCATGTGAATTAGTAGTAAGGCTAGCTGTTGTGTGAAGTGAGTGCCTGAAAATAAGTGTACTGTACATACAGTATGTACCCTGTATACAATATAAACAATATAAAACAAGCGCTGCAGAGGATGACGTAATCATCAAAGCTTCGTAATCTTCAGCTTCATTAAAAGTAAGTCAATTTACCAATTTTATTATAGTATTACAAGATATTAATTGTTTTTTTTCAACAAAAGCTACATATTAGTCTCTGCAAATGTATATTCTATCGTCAGCAGAGAAAAGGTGAGCTAAAAATATTTCGTCTTGGCTAGCTCTCAGTGACAAGGCTCAATCGCCATTGTTATGGCATGGCCGCCACAGCCTGTGTTGTAACATTAAAAGTAAGTCAATTTACCAATTTTATTATAGTATTACAAGATATTAATTGTTTTTTTTCAACAAAAGCTACATATTAGTCTCTGCAAATGTATATTCTATCGTCAGCAGAGAAAAGGTGAGCTCAAAATATTTCGTCTTGGCTAGCTCTCAGTGACAAGGCTCGATCGCCATTGTTATGGCATGGCCGCCACAGCCTGTGTCGTAACATTAAAAATACATTACCTGCACTGTTCAGGGTAAATCAAAACACATCTCTAAAATTTTATTAAGACAATATTAACTCACTGATTGATACATGAAATATTTTTCAATACAAAGGAATGAATCAATTTTTTCCCACCCATCTGGACTTGATCAGAGCGTGTTCACACATCATCCATGCAGCAGCCAGCAACTGGCTTAATCGTCGGCCGTGCACTAAATTGGAATGCAATTACACAATGAACTTTATTTAATTTTAGTTATACAGTATAAAATATATCCTACCTGAATGTTACTTGAAAAATTACCCGACCCGACTTAACGTCGGAAATAACGGAGCTCCGTAATAACGACTAGGGCTCAGCCCCATATAGGCTGTTAAATTGAGTGGATACTGTTATCTATTCCATATGCTGCATCATTGCAAAAGGTTAATGATCTGCTTGATTTGGTTGCTGTAACTGATAATGAAGAGCTGACAGATTATTACCTGCACCTAAAGGACATGAAAGATATTATAATGAAGCACACAACAAAGAAACAATCTAAGATTCCAAAGTTTTTGGTATGATTTCACAGTAGGCCTACAGGACCAGCACCCAGCACTAGCAAGGACTCACATTCCGAGGATGCCCAGGCAACTGGACCAGCACAAGCAAGGACTCACCTTCCGAGGATGCCCAGGCAACTGGACCAGCACCAGCACTAGCAAAGACACACCTTCTGCTGATGCCCAGGCAACTGTACCAGCACCCAGCACTAGCAAGGACTCACCTTCCGAGGATGCCCAGGCAACTGGACCAGCACCCAGCACTAGCAAGGACTCACCTTCTGAGGGTGCCCAGGCCACTAGACCAGCACCCGGCACTAGCCATAACTTGGGAGTGTCAATTGAGCTGTACAGCACAGTTCTAATGACATTAAATGTACAAAGTGTAGTTTATATGATATAAGTGTACTGCAGTAGTGTGATTCTAGTGGTCTGTACTTTATGTACAGACTGTAGTGTATAATGTACATTTGTTAGAAAAGTTACTGTTCTTTAAACAATTTATATTCATGTGTGGCACTCTCAGGATATTAAGGCTAACAAAGTTTGCACTACAAAACTCAACTGGTAGGGTAAGTACAGTACTGTAACGTGCAATATCAATTTATTTCATTGCAATACAAATTCTTTATTATTTAAATTTTTCATAAGGCAAATGTGGACTGGCATATGCATTAATGTGATTGTATTTTTTTTTGGGGGGGAGGGAAGGGGGTTGCTGGGGCCGAACGGATGGAATGAATTCCACACTGGAATGAATCGGCTATGCCCCATATAGTTCATTCAAGCGAGTACACACATTTAATTTCTACATTTACTGTCTACATTTAATGTCATCTAATTTCATGCATTTCTTTGATAAAGTGTTTACTCGTGTTCTTTATGATCTTGGTTATTTGAAACTGTTGGCCAAATTAACCTTAAATTATAGTATGTTACTCTATGTTCTGATATGTTCAAAGAAAATGTTATGAGGAATAGTTCACTTGCTTTTCTAAATTACACCTTGTATTTCCATTCTATAATTAATGTAAATAAACTACTGTACTGTTGATAGAACTACTGACTTCATATTGTAATAGTCTATGCTTGTCATTCTTAAGTATCACCTTCTTTGTATTCATTTTTTATTTTCCTTGAACATTCTCATTTTGTTAGCTTACTTCTCTAATAGTATTAAGTGCTTTATCCCGTCACAACTTTAATTAGAAAAATTCTATATTATTATTAATTTTGCCCGAAACGCTTTGCATAATAGTGGCTTCATTAGTATGTGTAACTTCTGTTCCTTCAATTGAACAATATTCTTATGTTCTTTGTACACACAATCTTTTGAATAAATAATAATATTATTATTATTATTATTTACACAGAAAATTACACTAAAGTGATATACATCAATGAGAAAATTTCCTCGGGCTGTGAGATGATGCAAACCTGCAATGTTTGCATTACCTCACAGCCTCAGTGGATTGTTCATTGATGTATATCACCTTAGTGTGATTTTCTGTGTATCTGAAGTTGTGCATACAATGTTGAACTACAGTACTTTATCCTTCACCTGAGTGCTTGGGGTCTTACATAAAACTTGGACTGGCTTGAGGACTGTGATATCAGGATATCACAGACTTCCTGTGATATCAGTAGAAATCCGATTGTAAGAAAGTCAGTGGTGGTACAGTAGTAGAGTATGCAGCTGGCAATGCCTTGGTCATGGGTTTGCAACACTACACAGTCCCAGTGAAATTTCTTATTATTATTATTATTATTATTATTATAAAAGTTATCATTATTCGATAGGCCAATGTCCACACCCCAACAATGCCAGGCATATAATTTACCCCAACAATTCCACTGGCCAACGTCCACACCTCTAACAATTCTATAGTCCTATTTCCATACCCCAACATTTTTGTTGAAGAAAAAAAAACATGCTGTTTGTTGACCAACTTGTATATTGGCTATTTTCTACCATGTTCCCCCCCTTTTTTCAGCTTTTATTATTTTTATTTTTTTCTTTCAATGCAATTATACTTTAAGCTTAATTACTATTAAGTTTTAGCCTAAGTGTTTTTTTTTCCCCACCTCACCTTGCCTGAAATGCTATGCGTACTAGTGGCTTTAGGTATTGTATGTACTACCTCTATCTTTAAATCAAACAGAATGTTTGTACTGTAACTCTGCAACTATGTACTGTATGTACTTTTCCTAAATAAATTTTTATTATTTTTATTATTAACAATTGTATGTTGGGGGTGTAAGACAATGTTGGAGCAGACAATGGTGGAGCAGAAAGCTCGGTACTCACTTCCCCCCTTCAGAGCAGGAGAGATTGCTGAAATAGAGGGAATACAGAGAACATATACGGCACGCATCGTTGAGATAAAACACCTAAATTATTCGGATCGTCTCAAAGCTCTCCGAATGTACTCTCTAGAAAGGAGACGAGAGAGATACCAAATAATATACACATGGAAAATACTGGAGGGCCAGGTCCCAAATCTACACAGTAAAATAACAACGTACTGGAGTGAATGATATGGAAGAAAATGCAGGATTGAACCAGTGAAGAGCAGAGGTGCCATAGGCACAATCAGAGAACATAAGAACATAAGAGCAAAGGCAACTGCAGACGGCCTAGTGGCCCATACGAGGCAGCTCCTATCTATAACCACCCAATCCCACTCATTTACATGTCCAACCCACGCTTGAAACAATCGACGGACCCCACCTCCACCACGATACGCGGTAAATCAACAAATCAAATCAATCAACAACCCTGTTACCGAACCAGTATTTTCCCAAGTCTTTCCTAAATCTAAATTTATCCAATTTATACCCATTGTTTTGTGTTCTGTCTTGTGCTGATACTTTTAATACCCTATTAATATCCCCTTTGTTGTGTCCATTCATCCACTTGTAAACCTCTATCATGTCACCCCTAACTCTTCGCAGTATAAACATCAGAGGTCCACGGTTGTTCAACGTTCTCCCAGTGACTATAAGAAATATTGCCGGAACAACCGTGGACATCTTCAAGAGAAAACTGGACTGTTTTCTAAGAGAAGTTCCGGACCAACCGGGCTGTGGTGGGTATGTGGCCCTGCGGGCCGCTCCAAGCAACAGCCTGGTGGACCAAACTCTCACAAGTCGAGCCTAGCCTCGGGCCGGGCTTGGGAAGTAGAAGAACTCCCAGAACCCCATCAAGCAGGTAATGCACTCAAGTACTTACGGAGGATGATGAGAGTGTGAGGAACAAGGTGGTCAGGTGGAGCCAGTGACTCCTTCCTTCAACAGTTTTGTCTCTCCCTCGTGGTATATCCTCAATGTCTTCAGTGGTGTGGCCTCACCACACACTTACACTGTCATAAGTGTCCTGAGAGTACTGTGGGAGGGACAATTTGGCGGGTATTGTGGACACAGGTCTTTAAGACAGGCGAACTTCACGAGTCGTGGAGACGTCTATAGCAACCTTTGTTGTGATGACGTCACTCGCTCGCTCGCTTACTCGCCACGTCGCTCTTCCCATTTTCTTTGGTTACTGATTCAGATGTTTATTCAGGTAAGGTATATACATACAAGTGATGTTACATTAATGGATTGATATATAGATAGAGCTAGTACATACAATGCCTAAAGCCACTATTACGCAATGCGTTTCGGGCAAGAAAAACATTAATATCTAGAACTTAATACTAATTGAGCATAAAGAATAAAAAGTGTTGAGAACAAATACAAATAAAGATAAAAAAAGGGGGAACATGACTGAAAAAGCAGCACAAATACAATAGGTTGACAAACAGTGTTGATTAAAAAAAAAGAAAATAACAGACATGGGTTGACAATAGAGGAGTGAGGTAGATTACAGGGAATTTATTAGGTAGTGTTTAGTTTTTATCTTAAACTGGTTGAGAGAGGTACAGTCTTTAACATGGTTGGGAAGGTCATTCCACATTCTGGGCCCCTTGATTTGCAGAGCATTTCTAGTTTGATTAAGACGTACTCTAGGAATATCAAAACTGTATTTATTTCTGGTGTGGTGCTCATGGGTTCTGTTACAACCTTCTATGAAGCTTTTAAGATCAGGATTGGCATTATAGTTTAGCGTTTTATATATGTATAATACACTTCAGAGAATGTGCAGTGACTTAATATCTAACATATTCAGAGATTTGAGTAGGGGTACCGAGTGATGTCTGGGGCCAGAGTTGGATATTGTTCTAATAGCAGCTTTGTGTTGGGTAATTAGAGGACGTAAGTGATTTTGGGTAGTAGAACCCCAAGCACAAATACCATAGTTGAGATAAGGATAGATAAGGGAGTAATAGAGAGTCACCAGGGCAGGGCGTGGTACATAATATCTGATCTTAGAAAGAATGCCCACAGTTTTTGAAACTTTTTTTGATATATTTAGAATGTGTCCCTGGAAATTCAGCTTGTGGTCAATGAGAATGCCAAGGAATTTGCCATCTAATTTGTTACAAATTTGGGTATTGTTTATTTTGAGATTTATATGACTAGAGGATTTATTGCCAAACAGAATATAGAAAGTTTTGTCAATGTTAAGGGTGAGTTTGTTGGCAGTTAGCCAAAGATGGACTTTATTTAGCTCAGTATTTACTGTGGCATTTAGAGCAAGAGGGTCAGGACTGGAGTAAATGAAGGTTGTGTCGTCAGCAAATAGAATTGGTTTGAGGTGTTGGGAGGCATTTGGAAGGTCATTAATGTAGATGAGAAAGAGGAGAGGGCCAAGTATGCTGCCCTGAGGAACACCAATGTTGATGGGTAGGGTGGGAGAAATTGTATTATTCACAGAAACATATTGGAGCCTGTCAGTAAGGTAGGACTCGAGGTATTGTAGGGAGTGTCCTCTGAATCCATAATGATGTAATTTAAGAAGAAGGTTATGGTGGTTGACAGTATCAAAAGCTTTACGCAGGTCCACAAATAACCCAACAGGGAACTCCTTTTTATCAAGAGCTGTATGAATCGAGTTAAGCATACTAATAAGTGCATCGTTAGTGCTTTTTTTGGGTCTGAAGCCATATTGGCAAGGGCTAAGTATATTGAGTTTGGCTAGATATGAGTAAAGCTGCTTATATATAAGTTTTTCAAAAATTTTTGACAAGTTTGGCAGGATTGATATAGGTCTGTAGTTGTTAACATCTGTGGGGTCACCACATTTGTGGACAGGCGTTACTCTCGCTTTTTTTAGAATATCTGGAAAGGTTTGGAGTTCAAGTGACTTGTTGAAGAGCAAAGCAATAGCAGGGGCTAAAGATCTGGAGGCTTTTTTGTAAATTAAAGTTGGTATCTCCTCAAGGGCACCAGACTTGGTTTTAAGGGAAAGGATTATCTCATTGACGTCAGTGGAGTTAATAGGCTTTAGGTACAGAGACTGTGAATAGTTACCTGTAAGATAGTCCTTAATGTCAGTACTGGAAGATGGAATATCATTTGCAAGGGATGAACCAATGGAAGAGAAGAACCTATTGAACTCAATAGCAGAATCAGAGGCTGAAAGCTGACCATCGTTATTAGACAGGAGAGTCGGTTTGTTATTTAAAGATTTCTTTGATCCCAATATTTGTGAAATTGTGCTCCAAGTTTGTTTAATGTTGCTCTTTATTTGAGTAAATTTATCTTCGTAGTATTTAGTTTTGGCTCGTCTAATTATCTTAGATAGCAATAATGAGTAATTCTTTGAGAATTCTTTGGAGACAATTCCTAACCTATACTTCTTCTCAAGGTCGTGTTTTTTGTTAATGGATTTCAGTATTCCCTTTGTAAGCCAAGGATTGTTAAGCCTTTTGCTTGTGACTTGTTTTGTAAGCCTAGGACAGTGGGTGTTATAAAGGCTAAGAGTTGTTTGTAGAAAAGATTGCACTGCTAGGTTGATGTCCCCTATGTTACCTAACTCGGACTCCCAGTTGACATTATCAGCAGCAGTTATAAAATTGTTTATAGCAGTTTCATTGTGCAGCCTAAAGCTTAACTCCCTTGTTTCTAGAGGTGGTTTGCTAATGTTAGTTAAGAGAAATGTGGGGTAGTGGTCTGTAGTGCTATCGGTGATTATACCTGAAGTAAGCGGAGAGGTTATGTTGGTCCAGATGTGATCTAGAGTCGTGGCAGTGCTATCAGTGATTCTAGTAGGTCTAGTGATTAAGGGTATGAGGAAGCAGGAATTCATACAGTTGAGGAAGCTAACAGCAGTAGGGTGTTCTGGCTCGCAGAGGTCAATATTAAAGTCCCCTGCGATAATTAGGTGGTTTTTGTTCAGTCTGTTATCAAGTATTAGATTTCTAAGGTTTGAGTTGAATACAGACACATCAGTGTTGGGAATTCTATAGACTGCACCCACAGACAGGACAGACTCGGCACCCTTGACTCTGAAGCTGGCGAAGATATACTCCCCATAGCAGTCTCTAGTTCTAATTTCTTTTAAGCATGTTAGTTCTTGGTGGTAGTAAAGAGCAGTGCCACCACCTCTCTGAAGTTGACGACAGTTGTGAATTGCTGAGTAGTTAGGCATGTTAAAGAGTTGAGTAGTATCCTCTTTCAACCATGTTTCAGTAAGTATAATAAAAGAGAATTTGTTGCCAATAGTTTCAATCAAGGCACTAACATCATCGAAGTGTTTACCTAGGGATCTAACGTTCAAATTGATTACAGAGATATTGTGATTATGAGTTAATACATTGTTTACATCATGTGCTGCAAAATATCTGCAATTTAGATCATTAAAGTGATTATTGTCATAGATAGTGGATAAGAGGTTAAGTTCTGGGTCTATACTTGACTGCATAAAAAAGCTGATTGTAGAATCAGAAATAAGTAGAAATAAGCTATAAAATAGGGAAAAATATATACACAATACTGTACAAAACAAACACAAAAGGGGCTTACAGGGGTACAATGGAGTAAGGGAGTATGGCTAGGCTAGGCAACCTAGGCAATTAATGAGATTAAAGAAAAAACATGTAAACATGGACTATACAAAACACAAGATATAAAAATACAAAACAAAAAATATAAGCAAGACTAAGCAATACAAAAAAAACAAATTGAGCAAAAATGAAAAAAAAAGAAAAAATGAGGTAGATTGCTTACGAGTACTCTCAGGTACACTGTAAGTAACAATTTGCAATTTGAGATGCAGGCAAAGCCAGGGGTACAATGGAGTAAGGGAGCATGGCGAGGCTAGGCAACCTAGGTAATAAATGAAATCAAAGAAAAGTTGAATAATAAACATAGGCAAATTTAAGCTAATGATTAATAACTATAGATAGTTCAGTAATGACTGTATAATTAAAAAGACCTGAAGAACTACTTAATAACTCAATTAAATAATTTCGGTAAATGACTAGGTAAGAGTAAGTTAAAAATTAAGTCAGAAAATGAACCAAGGAGACTTAGGATACCTAGCCCCACTAGTTGACAGGGGGTTAATTAAGTTAATTCATTGGGAGTGATAAGGTGAGACAAACCACATTGGGAGAGGAAAGTGTTGAGGTTTTCTTCTCTAGTAATCTTTGCCGACGTTTAATTTACTTGAGACACTAATATTGGTGGCCTCAACGAGGACAGGAAGTTGGCGACTTGTCAAAAATCCTACCCATTTGCCTGGACGATCTTTTCTATCTGTATTTTAAAACCCAGTAGAGTTTTGGCGTTTACCTTACCTACTCTTTGGCGGGTAGGCTGTTCCACGGGTTTACCACCATACGGGAGAAAAAGCCTCTCCTGTTTTCTGTCCTACATTGTGGCTTGTTGAGCTTGAACCCGTTGCTCCTCGTTCGTGTTACATCTGACCTTTTGAAGAAAGTGTCCGGATCAACATCGTCCAAATTGTTGAGTATTTTAAGTGTTTCGATGAGCTCCGCCCTGTCATGCCTGGTTTACTGTGTTGTTTGGCCAGTGGCCCTCAACCCTTCCTGATACGAGAGATGACTAAGCTCTGGTATGATTTTTGTTGCCCGGTGTTGCATCTTCTCCAGAGCAGCTATGTCTTTCTGAAGATAAGGTCTCAATGCCTGTATACAATAATCCAGGTGGGGGCGCACCAGAGACTTATACAATTGAAGGACTACTTTAGTTTCCTTGAAAGTAAAGGCACGCTTGATTATTCCCAAGGTTTGGTTCGCTTTTTTTTTACTGCCGCTCCCACTTGTTGTGCAACTTTTAGTGAATGATGGATTCTGATTCCAATGTCACATTCTTCATCTATCTGTTGTAAGGTAAAGCTGGCAATTTGGTAGTTGTGACGTGGAATGTTATGCCCTACAGGCAAGGTCTTGCATTTATCGACATTAAAGAGCATTTGCCAGTCATCTGACCATATTGGTGGAGTTCATGTAGATCTCTTTGTAAGGTCTCAATATCACTTTCACTTCCTTCTTTATCATAGATCTTAGTGTCATCTGCAAATGTGTCATCTGCCCAACATTCCATCTCCCAGGATGAACAGGACCAGCAAAAGCTGCTTGACTATGTTATTGTGTCGTCCCAAAATATTCCTGTGGAAAGTGAAGGTGAAAAGTGTATTGAAATAGTTCATGCTCTCATAAAAGACGAATTGCATGTCACTCTAAATAAAACCGACATTATTGCTGCCTACAGAGTAGGCAAAAAGAATCCATCAGGTCTGAACCAGCGAAAAATTTGCCTCAAGCTAGCTTCCCAGTCCATAAAATCGCATCTTGTCCGGACAGCTGCATCCCAATGAAAGAGAATCTACATCGACGAGTGCTTGACTAGAAAAAGACAGCAACTCCTCTACCGCCCCCATAGCCATCTCAAACTCCAACACAGTGCTCGGTTACAACTTCAACAGGCTACTCAACCCTTCCCAGTACTTATCCCAGAAGACAGCGATGGCCCGGGGCTCACTGGCGAGGCTCTTCCGTTTCAAGCAAGCCCCATCCCACATCAAGCTCCACCTGTACAGAATGATCATAAGGCCTAGCCTGGAATACCCTTACGTTCCCCTGAACCTCACCAACAAATCCAACATGCTGAAGATCCAACGAGTACAAAACAAAGCACTTCGCTTTGCGGAGGGCCTGACTCTGATGGACAGGGTAAGAACTGACCAAATCCATGAGACTCTCAACATGAAGCCAATGAACATAAGGCTCAGCTACCTGGCCAGAAGACAGCTGTACCGCATGAAGAACATGTATGTCCCAGACCCCGAAGATCCCTACGTAGCAGAAAACACCACCAGCGACTACGAGATCCACAAACCACAACACAGAACCAGAAGAATCACTCTCCAACAAAAAGTGATCAGACACATCCATGATGAGGCCTTCCCAAGCCCTCAGATACTAAGCAGCCTGCCAGACGACCCAGATGAGTGGCCCATCCCGGACCCCATCTACACCAATTGAAGAATAAAGAAAAAAATAAATAAATAAAAAAATAAATAAAAAAATAAATAAATAAATAAATAAAAATAAATAAATAAATAAATAAAACTCCTACCAAAAAAATATAAAACCAAAAAACCATTTGTCGTGGCATCAGAAGTGTAACTACCCTGATGTTGCTAAGATTAGCCTCCTTCAGCCAACCCCATCGGCTCTAGTGCTTTAGGACACCAACAAGGTCACAAACACTAGCCCCCCCAGCCAATGTACTGACAACCCAACATAACACATACGCAAACAAACAACACATACAAAAATGTCAACCCATGGGGGACAGGCCACCGAACTTTCAAACTTCCTCTCTCTCTACACCCGCATCCTCTTCCTGAATTTTATCTCCCCATCCCTCTACCTCCCCCATCCTTTCCATTCCCTATGGACATCAAAGCTAAAGCTCTACGGCCTGCGTCAAATCCGTCATCAAAACCCGGCTGCGATTCATCAGTGCTTCGTTAGAGATGGCGTGATTAAAGTGAGACCCAGCAAACACAGAACGTTTGTGGACGTTTTTAAATGGTTCCACAAAGGTAATACTGTAACTTTTGACATAAATACGTATATCTGATGTTCTTAAAACCAAAGGATATAACTAAAAACATTTATTCTTGAGACACAGTTTTTTAGGATTTATGTAAAAATTTAAAAATAATAGTAAATGCTATGGAATTATAATGTTTTCATGCTTTATATTTAAGAATAAATAATTTTCAGTCAACATTTAGTTTTTTTTGTTTACTTTCTGTAAAGCTATCCAGTTTACGTTCTTATAACTTAAATATAACATTTATATGACGTCAGTATAACGTTATTTACACGACATCATTACGTTATTATGATGTTATATTAACGTATAATTCCTGTGTGAAAACCAGAATATATATTGAACTTTATGTTTTAAACCTTGTAAAGTTATCATAAAACTTGGAATAAGACGGTAAGCATGCTTTACTTATGAAAATATACAAACAAATCAACAAAAACATTTTAACATAAAAAACATGAACATAACATAAATTAACAGCATGCATGGGAGTTAATTGGAACTCTGTAATATTGCATACATGAACCTTAAGGTACAAACCCAGTGTATTTACCCATGCAGTTCTTTCCTAAATCTAAATTTTTTCAATTTTTACACTTTGTTTCGAGTTCTGTCTTGTGTTGCTACTTTTAATACCCCATTAATGTCCCCTTTGTTATGTCCATTCATCCCATTGTGCACCTCTACCATATGTCACTCCTAATTCTTTGCTTTTCTAGAGAATGTAATATAAGCTTTGACAATCTTTCTTCATATGACAGGTTAACAGGTAGAACAAAGATTACCATTTATATATGGATAACTATTATAAGTCGGTTTGAATGAGTGAATTGCTGCTTGAAGATAGGTATATACACGTGTGGTACTATCAGATTGCATCGTGGTGAGCCTAAAACCCTTCAGATCCAAGCAAAGCGTAAAATGCCAGCAGATACAATTGTGAACACATTGATACCAAAATGAAAGACATATGACGAGAATTGAGGTAACCAAAGTGAAAAGAGTGTTGACATTACATTGCACTAGAGTGCTCCTGGGTTACTTTCTCTCACTTTCTCTGTTTTGTGCGGATGGTCCGCCGTGCTTTCATCACGTCAGCGGGGTGGAGCACGCTGCTGTTTTTGACATTTCATGCATATATTCCGGTTGGAAATTCTATTGCGAACACATTGATACCAAAATGAAAGACCTAGGATGACAATTGAGGTGACCAGAATGAAAAGAGTGTATACATTTTATCGCTCTTGTGCGCTCCCTGGTAACACGCTCTCGCTTTCTCTGTTTGTTGCGGATGGTAAGCCGGGCTTTTGGAGTTTATATGCCTTTAGTCCTGTAGAGAATTCTATTGCGAACACATTGATACCAAATTGAAAAACCTAGGATGAGAATTGAGGTAACAAAGTTGAAAAGGGTATACACTTTTCAGTATTACCACGCTCTCTAATGTAATGAGAGTTGCCTGAGGGTGGCTCAGCTTTCTTTTTCTGGTACCCTTGGCCTACATTCATCTTGTCGGCGGGTGGAGCGCGCTGCTGTCTTTGACATTATATGCACATATAGTTCTGTTGGGAATTCTATTGCGAACGCATTGATACCAAAATGAAAGACATAGGACGAGAATTAAGGTGACAAAGTTGAAAAGAGTATACACTTTTCAGTATTTCCGCACACTACCAGGGAATGTCCAAAAAAAAAATGGAGAGAGTGGAGGGGTAACTTGCCCAAAACGCGAAAGTGTTTGGGGAGATTAACTTTCGTTCAATACTATTATGCAAGAGGAGCGACACATCTATGGTTCATCCAATAAAATCAGCAGACTTCTAGATGTTACTACTGCTCGGCTTAGACTCGGTTACAAGTATTTCTGGAAATTCTCATTATCTGCCGATGTAGACCTGACCAAATGTTAACTGTCAACAAAATTATTCGCACACCCTCCGTCACTATGTGATAGTGAATTCAGAGACAATTTTATAACCAATGTACCAACGATGTGTCAATATTTCATTCAAAATGATCTGGTATAAGAAATTTTAGCCAAATATCCCCAGTTTGCTAACTGTAAGTAGTAACAAAGCGATTGTAACCTATCCACCGCTGCCCACTGGATGGGGGGCGGTGTGCAGGACAAACATATCAATTGTGACACTAGCTCTCCACATATGTCAGTTGCTTAATTTAGAAACTGTACTTGTGATCGATCTCGAACCCATTGTTGATGTGACGACTTATACTGAATTTTGTAACTAGCTCATCAAGATTGTAACTTGCTTAGCTAAATGAATTGTGGGGTTCAGTCCCTGAGCCCATTATGTGCCTCTGTAACCCTTTCCACTACCGCCCACAAGATGGGTATGGGGTGCATAATAAATGAACTAAACTAACTTTAAGGCATCCTGAAAGAAAGCTTGGAGGGCTTGAAAAATTGCAGAACGAAGCCGTGAGGATAATCCTTGGGTGCCTTCGTACCACAAAGATACTTAATATGAGAAAGGAACTTAATATTCCGAGCGTTGTTTATCGTGTTACTGAAAATAACTGTCAAATTGGTATAAAAATGCTTAGGCTAGCTCATCCTAACCCTTGCACAGAAGCCCTCCAGAATTTCTTTATTGAATGTTGAAAACAACCCTCAAGTTATTTCCGTAACAGCATGCACTCCTGTATGCTAATCCCCACAATCACCAAGCCCACCCGAGTCACTCAAACATCTGCCACTACCCTGGATCACCTATGGACTAATATAACAGCTCCCCTTACATCTAGGGTAATTTATGACAGAAAAACTGACCACTATCCAACCTTCCTCATAACAAACATTGACACATCACCACCAGAAACCAAGAAACTTTCATTCAGGCTACATAGTGAATCAGCTTTAGGCAATCTCTCTAATGCACTTCACAATATTAACTGGGAATCTGAATTTAATAATTCACAGGATATAAACTCATCAACTAACCTCTTTCTCTCCAAAACTCTAAGCCTCTACAACACTCACTGTCCCCTCCTTACCAAACAAGTAACTGATAAAAGAAAAAATAACCCGTGGCTCACAAGTGGCATAATTAAATTAATCAACAAAAAATATGAATATGAAAAGAAATTTAGGAGTGGCCTAGTTTCAAAGGAAGTAGTTAAAAGGTACTCATCAGTGCTTACCAGTATCATAAGAAAAGCAAAACGTTCATATTATGAGACTAGATTCAAAGAAGCAAAAGGCAACATGAAAAGCACATGGAATACCATCTCTAACATCCTGGGAACTAAACAACACTCCCACAACCAGATAACACTCTCTAAGGATGGCCTTACACTGTCATCTGACTTAGAAATGGCGAATGAATTTAATAGCTTCTTTTCATCGATTGGTGCTAACCTTGCAAGTAAAATCCCACAGACTCGAAAGACCTCAGGAGGTAAAATGTTTACAATTGCTAATGAGGATAACCTCAACACTTTCCTCTCCCAATGTGGTTTGTCTCACCTTATTATCCCTCTCATTGAGTCAAATGTATATTAGTCATTTATTGAACTTAATTAATTGAGTGCATTAATATTTTCTTTAGTTCTTTTTAATTATAGGATCAAAACTAAACTATTTATAGTTAATAATCATTAGATTAAACTTGCCTATGTTCATTATTCAACTTCATTCTTTGCTTTCATTTATTACCTAGGTTGCCTAGCCTCGCCATACTCCCTTACTCCATTGTACCCCTGGCTTTGCCTGTGTCTCAAAATGCTAATTATTACTTACAGTGTACCTGAGAGTACTTGTAAGCAATCTACCTCATTTTCTTTTTTTTTTTTGTTCATTTTGTGTTTGTCTTGTATAGGTCTTGTTAATATTTCAATTTTCCCCCTTTTATATAAAAATTTTGTTTTGTAATTGCCATTCTTGCCTTGTTTTCCTACAACCAGCCTTCTTATGCAAACAAGTATAGACCCAGAACTAAACCTCTTATCAATTATCTATGAAAATCATCATTTTAATGATCAAAATTGCAGATATTTTACAGCTCATGATGTAAATAATGTATTAACACATAATCACAATATCTCTGTAATTAACTTGAATGTAAGATCACTTAGCAAACACTTCGATGATGTTAGTGCCTTGATTGAAACTGTTGACAACAAATTCTCTTTTATTATACTTACTGAAACGTGGTTAAAAGAGGATACTACTCAACTCTTTAACATGCCAAACTACTCAGCAATTCACAACTGTCGACCAATTCAGAGAGGTGGTGGTACTGCTCTTTACTACCACCAAGAACTAACATGCTTAAAAGTAATTAGAACTAGAGACAACTGTAGGGAGTATATCATCGCCAGTTTCAGAGTCAAGGGTGCTGAGTCTGTCCTGACTGTGGGAGCAGTCTATAGAATTCCTAACACTGATGTGTCCGAATTCAACTCTAATCTTAGAAATCTAATACTAGATAACAGACTGAACAAAAACCATCTAATTATCGCAGGGGACTTTAATATTGACCTCTGTGAGCCTGAAAACCCTACTGCTGCCAGCTTCCTCAACTGTATGAATTCCTGCTTCCTCATACCCTTAATCACTAGACCTACTAGAATCACTGATAGTACTGCCACGGCTCTTGATCACATCTGGACCAACATAACCTCTCCGCTTACTTCAGGGATAATCATCGATAGCACAACAGACCATTACCCCACATTTCTCCTAACTAACATTAACAAACCACCTCTAGAGATAAGGGAGATAAGCTTCAGGCTGCACAATGAAACTGCTATAGGTAATTTTATAGCTGTTGCTGCTAATGTCAACTGGGAGTCCGAATTAGGTAACATAGGGGACATCAACCTAGCAGTGCAATCTTTTCTTCAAAAAACTCTCAGCCTTTATAACACCCACTGTCCTATGCTAACGAAACAAGTCACAACTAAAAGGCTAAATAATCCTTGGCTTACAAAGGGGATGAGATAATCCTTTCCCTTAAAACCAAGTCTGGTGCCCTTGAGGAGATACCAACTTTAATCTACAAAAAAGCCTCCAGATCTTTAGCCCCTGCTATTGCTTTGCTCTTCAACAAGTCACTTGAACTCCAAACCTTTCCAGATATTCTAAAAAAAGCGAGAGTAACGCCTGTCCACAAATGTGGTGATCTCACAGATGTTAACAACTACAGACCTATATCAATCCTGCCAAACTTGTCAAAAATTTTTGAATAACTAATCTATAAGCAGCTTTACTCATATCTAGCCAAACTCAATATACTTAGCCCTTGCCAATATGGCTTCAGGCCCAAAAGAGCACTAACGATGCACTTATTAGTATGCTTAACTCGATTCATACAGCTCTTGATAAAAATGAGTTCCCTGTTGGGTTATTTGTGGACCTGCGTAAAGCTTTCGATACTGTCAACCACCAAAACCTTCTTCTTAAATTACATCATTATGGTGTCAGAGGACACTCCCTACAATACCTCAAATCCTACCTTACTGACAGGCTCCAATGTGTTTCTGTGAATAATACAATTTCTCCCACCCTACCCATCAACATTGGTGTTCCCCAGGGCAGCATACTTGGCCCTCTCCTCTTTCTCATTTACATTAATGACCTTCCAAATGCCTCCCAACACCTCAAACCAATTCTATTTGCTGACGACACAACCTTCATTTACTCCAGTCCTGATCCCCTTGCTCTAAATGCCACAGTAAATACTGAGCTAAATAAAGTCCATCTTTGGCTAACTGCCAACAAACTCACCCTTAACATTGACAAAACTTTCTATATTCTGTTTGGCAATAAATCCTCTAATCAAATAAATCTCAAAATAAACAATACCCAAATTTGTAACAAATTAGATGGCAAATTCCTTGGCATTCTCATTGACCACAAGCTGAATTTCCAGGGACACATTCTAAACATATCAAAAAAAGTTTCAAAAACTGTGGGCATTCTTTCTAAGATCAGATATTATGTACCACGCCCTGCCCTGGTGACTCTCTATTACTCCCTTATCTATCCATATCTCAACTATGGTATTTGTGCTTGGGGCTCTACTACCCAAAATCACTTACGTCCTCTAATTACTCAACACAAAGCTGCTATTAGGACAATATCCAACTCTGGCCCCAGACATCACTCGGTACCCCTACTCAAATCTCTGAATATGCTTAGGATTCACACTTTCGCGCTTAGGATTATCCATGAGTCGTCACCGTTTTTATGCGTCACCGCATAACAGACGACGCCTGTAGTCCATCGAAAAAATATTTGTATAAAATCCATTTATTATCCGATCAACTTGGGAATAGTATACAAATGTTTGCCATGAAATTTACGTTTTCTCTAATAGCCGAACAGCTTATAAAAGAAAACGGTGTGGAAGTGAATCATCGTGGTAAAACAATTGTATTATTGACACGACGAGTGTAATCGACGTAGTTTTTATATATGTTGTCGGTCAAACGCATCCTTATGTGACCTTTAATACTTATGTTCTTATAGAACATTCTATTGCGAGCACATTGGTACAAAAATTAAATACATACATCGACAAATAATGTCAGGACAGTGAATTGAATATACACTTTTCAAAGCGAGTTTCGCCGATATGCTGCCGCGGGTAACACTTCGGCCACTTCCCACATTGTTTTGGGTTGGCTACGACATTAAATCTATATTTATATGCATATGTCCGTGTAGAAAATTTTATTGCGATTCCAATGATACCACAATTAGCGATGTAGGACAACTGTAGGCTTCGCAACCATTAAGAGAGTGGAAACATTTTGTTGCTGTTTGGCGCTCTTGGCGAGTGATCTGAATAGTTTTTTATTTATTTTTTTTTTTTTTTTTGAGATATATACAAGAGTTGTTACATTCTTGTACAGCCACTAGTACGCGTAGCGTTTCGGGCAAGTCCTTAATCCTATGGTCCCTGGAATACGATCCCCTGCCGCGAAGAATCGTTTTTTCATCCAAGTACACATTTTACTGTTGCGTTAAACAGAGGCTACAGTTAAGGAATTGCGCCCAGTAAATCCTCCCCGGCCAGGATACGAACCCAGAACCCAGTGTTGACAGTCCTTATGCTTGGGCGGAATTTTATAGGTATGCTCTTATAGACAATTTCATTGCGAACACAGTGATACCAAATTTAAATACGTACTGCGCCTTCAATTATTGTCAGGACAGTAAAAAGAGTGTACACTTTTTCGGTCTTACCGCATAGGCGCGCGGAGCCCCGAAAGCATCTAGGGTATTGTTTTTTTTTTGAGCGCCGAGAGCGCGAAAGGGTTAGGACAATATCCAATTCTGGCCCCAGACATCACTCGGTACCCCTACTCAAATCTCTGAATATGTTAGACATTAAGTCACTGCACATTCTCTCATGTGTATTGAGAGAATGCACATTCTCTCATCTATTTAGTTTCCTACACTGAGCTTTAAATTTGCTCTGTACCTAGTGGTACCCAATCTCCTAATTTTTATGTAATATCAAACAACCTTATCATTGTGTTCATTGCTCTCTTCTTTTATGTGCTAGCCATATGCTGTATTGTGACTACCAATTTTTGTCAACTACCATTCAAGCTGTCATTGCAATCAATCTTATATTGTTTCTGCTGTATTGTGCCTACCAATTTGTTGTCAACTACCATTTTAAGCTGTCATTGCAATCAATCATAGCTACCTATGTGCTTTAATATACTGTACCTATAATTTTCTCTCATCTTTTTTTTTTTTTTTTTTTTCATTCCATGTAATCTGTTATCATTTTTTGTCTATAAATTTTGCAAGTATTTACCTCCTTAAAATTTTCTTAGATTAAGGACCTGCCCGAAACGCTGCGCGTGCTAGTGGCTTTACAAGACTGTAATTACCATAATTGTATCCTCACATTCCTTATGTACATTCTTGTATATGCATAAATAAATAAATAAATAAATATTATACATATATAAAACGCTAAACTATAATGCCAATCCTGATCTCAAAAGCTTCATAGAAGGTTGTAACAGAACCCATGAGCACCACACCAGAAATAAATACAGTTTTGATATTCCTAGAGTACGACTTAATCAAACCAGAAATGCTCTACAAATCAAGGGGCCCAGAATGTGGAATGACCTTCCCAACCATGTTAAAGACTGTACCTCTCTCAACCAGTTTAAGTTAAAAACGAAGCTATACCTAATAAATTCCCTGTAACCTACCTTACCCCTCTGTTGTCAACCCATGTATGTTTTTTTTTTTTTTTTTTTTTTTCAAATCAACGCTGTTTGAATGTAATTTTCTGTAATAATTAGTAATTATATTTGTGCTGCTTTTTCAACAATGTTCCCCCCTCTTTTACCTCTATTTTTATTTGTACTCAACACATTTTATTCTTTTTACCCATTAGTTTTAAGCTTTAGTCATTAGTGTTTTTTCCTGCCCGAAACGCTTTGCGTAATAGTGGCTTTAGGCATTGTATGTACTAGCTCTATCTATAAAGCCAACAAACTTTGTAAAATCTCTTTATGTATGTACCTTTACCTAAATAAAAATTATTATTATTATTATTATTATAATTAGCTCCATTAATACAAAACATGGCCTTGAGAAGTATAGGTTAGGAATCGTCTCCAAAGAATTTTCAAAGAATTACTCATCATTGCTATCTAAAATAATTAGGAGAGCCAAAATTAAATACTACGAAGATAAATTTACCCAAACAAAAGGCAACATTAAAAAAACTTGGAACACAATTTCACATATATTCGGATCAAAGAAGATTTTAAATAACAAACCAATACTCCTGTCAAATAATGATGGATCTGCTTTCAGCCTCTGACACGGCTCTTGAGTTCAATAGGTTCTTCTCTTCCATTGGGTCATCCCTTGCAAATGATATTCCATCTTCCAACTACAAATACAAATACAAATATTTATTCAGGTAAAGTACATACATACAAGGTGAGATACAAAAGTTGATGGATTTACAGATAGAGCTAGTACATACAATGCCTAAAGCCACTATTACGCAAAGCGTTTCGGGGCAGGAAAACACTAAGACTAAAACTTAATACTAATTGAGATTAAGGCATAAATTGTGTTGAGAAAAAATACGAAAAAAATTTAAAAAGTTGAGGGGGGGTAAACATTGAAGAAAAAAACAAAAATACCATTTGGTCAACAAACAGCATTGTTTCAAGTAGTAGACATGGGTTGACATTTTGGGGGTGAGGTAGGTTACATGGAGTTAATAAGGTAGTACTTTGTTTTTATCTTAAACTGGTTGGGAGAGGTACAGTCTTTAAGTCCAGTCGAGTTAAGTCCAAATTAGTACAGTCCAGTACTAATATTCAGGACAATCTTACAGGTAACTATCCACAGTCTCTGTACCTAATGCCTACTAATTCCACTGATGTTACTGACATAATCCTTAACCTTAAAACCAAGTCTATTGCCCTTGAGGAGATACCAACTCTTATTTACAAAAAAGCCTCCAGATCTTTAGCTCCTGCCATTGCATTGCTCTTCAACAAGTCACTTGAACTCCAAACCTTTCCAGATATTCTAAAAAAGCGAGAGTAACGCCTGTCCACAAATGTGGTGATCCCACAGATGTTAACAACTTCAGACCTATATCAATTCTGCCAAACTTGTCTAAAATATTTGAAAAACTTATCTACAAGCACCTTTACTCTTATCTAGCCAAACACAATATACTTAGCTCTTGTCAATATGGCTTCAGACCCCCAAAAAACACTAACGATGCGCTTATTTGTATGATTAACTTGATACATGCAGCTCTTGATAAAAATGAGTTCCCTGTTGGGTTATTTGTGGACCTGCGTAAGGCTTTTGACACTGTCAACCACCAAAACCTTCTTCTTAAATTACATCATTATGGAGTCAGAGGTCACTCCCTGCAGTACCTTAAGTCTTACCTTACTGACAGGCTCCAATATGTTTCTGTGAATAATTCAATTTCTCCCACCCTACCCATCAACATTGGTGTTCCTCAGGGCAGCATACTTGGCCCTCACCTCTTTCTCATCTACATTAATGACCTTCCAAATGCCTCCCAACATCTCAAACCAATTCTATTTGCTGACGATACGACCTTCATTTACTCCAGTCCTGACCCCCTTGCTCTAAATGTCACAGTGAATACTGAGCTAAATAAAGTCCATCACTGGCTAACTGCCAACAAAGTCACCCTCAATATTGACAAAACTTTCTATATTTTGTTTGGCAATAAATCCTCTAATCAAATAAATCTCAGGATTAACAATACCCAAATTTGTAACAAAGTAGATGGCAAATTCCTTGGCGTTCTCATTGATCGCAAGCTGAATTTCCAGGGACACATTCTAAATATATTCCCCCCAAAAATAAAAAACTGTTGGCATTCTTCCTAAGATCAGATAATATGTACCTCGCCCTGCCCTGGTGACACTCTATCACTCTCTCATCTATCCTTATCTCAGCTATGGTATTTGTGCTTGGGGTTCTACTACCCAAAATCATTTACGTCCTCTAATTACTCAACACAAAGCTGCTATTAGGACAATATCCAACTCTGGTCCCAGACAGAACTCGGTACTTACTCAAATCTCTGAATATGTTAGATATTAAGTCACTGCACATTCTCTCATGTGTATTATATATATATAAAACGCTGAACTGTAATGTCAATCCTGACCTTAAAAGCTTCCTAGAAGGTTGTAACAGATCCCATGAGCACCACACCAAAAACAAATACTTATTTGATATTCCAAGAGTACGACTTAGGAGCCATGGTACCCGAAAATCCGATGAAAAATGGAATATTTACGAAAAATTACGACAAATACTACAACGTTCTGGCAACACTGTGCTCCAAACCGTTTAATGATATCTTGAAAAATAACGTAATTAGAGTCAAATTTCCCGCTGCAACTTTCGTGAATTTGGTCTTCGCGGCGTGAGTGCGCCGCGGAGTATTGTATCTTACGTTGTAGATGTCTTATTTTTCGTAATAGCGTTGAAAATAACATGTTATGCATAAAATGAATATAAACTCACACATATGGCAACAGTATCGAGTGACAGAGAGAGTGCAGCCCCCTCAGTGACTGTGTGTCTGTCATGGAGAGAGGATGTATGCTGACGCGCTCTCACAATATCTCTCAGAACATGCTATTTTTGCTATTTGTACTGCAATATGACTTACCAAACGAACAAGAGAAAAGCATTGACAGCTAGATGCATGCGAGCTCTCCATACGAGCTGGCCGCAATGCGTAAATCACCAGTCACGAGTGACCGCAGGTAGAGTAACTTGTCGCACGCGCTACGCAACTCCAACTTTTACAACTAGATCTGCCTTCACAGCCTTTATTTATTATTCAATTTACATGAAACTTGCACATTATATGTAGAGTTTATGCCTCTAAAAACTCAAGTGGATTTTCTTATCTACGTAGATTTATTGATTTTATAAATAATGATACACTTCATTTTGTTGCATACGTTTTTGGGAAACTTTTAAAAATCTGTATTATTGCACTAAATACATCTGGGATAAAGATCATACTAGACAATCTTTATTATATAGTAAGGTCATAGCGAGTGTCGTAGAAATGATTTTGGTTCACAATTGTGGGCTGTGAAAGCAATTGAACATTGTTGAAAAATATTTTTATTTTTTATTTTTTTTTCTCCGTCTCTATTTAGGCTGAGATGCTGAAACTTGGCCTAGGTGCAGCACCTTTCACATGTATCAGGATAATAAATTATGAATACCCTACAACAACTTTAATATTTCGGGGGAGATGCCCCCTTAGTCAAACTAGAAATGCTTTACAAATCAAGGGACCCAGAATGTGGAATGACCTTCCCAATTATGTTAAGGACTGTACCTCTCTCAACCAGTTTAAGATAAAAACTAAGTACCACCTAATTAACTCAATGTAACCTACCTCACCCCTAAATGTCAACCCATGTCTACTACTTTAAACAATGCTGTTTGTTGACCAAATTGTATTTTTTTTTTCTGCCATGTTCCCCCCCCCCCTCCCTTTTTCATTTTATCTTATTTTTCTCAACACAATTTATACTTTAATCTCAATTAGTATTAAGTTTTAGTCTTAGTGTTTTTCCTGCCCGAAACGCTTTGCGTAATAGTGGCTTTAGGCATTGTATGTACTAGCTCTATCTATAAATCCATCAACTTTTGTATCTCACCTTGTATGTATGTACTCTACCTGAATAAATATTTGTATTTGTATTTTTGTAATTGTCAAAATGATGTACCTTGCATACATCAGATCTTTAGTGGATTATGCTGCACCTCTGCTTGTTTTGATGCCTGAAAGAAAGCTTGAGGGGCTTGAAAAACTGCAGAACGAAGCCTTGAAGATTATCCTTGGGTGCCCTCGTACCACAAAGATACTTAACATGAGAAAGGAACTTAATATTCTGAGCGATGTTGATTGTGTTACTGAAATTAACTGTCAAATTGGTATCAAAATGCTTAGGCTAACTCATCCTAACCCTTGCACAGAAGCCCTCCAGAATTTCTTTATTGAAGATCAACATTGTTCCAAATGGATGACTAAAACTGGAACTCAACTCAGAATGTATCAGGCTTATGATTTGTACCAAGAGAGACAACAACGGCACTTTCCTGCATATTGATGCTCTGTCCACAGAGCATTCTCTCTCTTAAATCATATACACTGATGGTTCCCTACACCGCCCCACGGAAGTGCAGCTGGAAGTGCAGTTGTCCTGACAATGGGCGATGGCTTGTACTTTGAGTGGGGAGTCCGTATAAACAACTGGGCCTCTACCCTTCAGACCGAACTATTTGCCTTGCTCCTTGCACTGAAATGTGTACGTCTCCAAACTTGATACATTAATTGTAAGTGACTCCTTATCATCCTTAAATGATCTCAACTCTTTAAGACATAACTGTAACATTCTCGTGTCCGAAGCTAGACACAAATACAACAAAATTATTAATGATGGCAACAGAGTCCATTTCATGTGGTCTCCATCTCATGTTGGCCTCCGAATGCATGATAGAGCTGATAAGTTAGCCAAAGAATCTGCCTTTAAAGGAGCCGTTGAGAGTAACCTTAGATTGTCAATGAGCAATCTGAGAGCAGCAGTACACCGAGAACTTCAACAAGATCTTGTAGATCTGAGGAAAAGTGAAATTGACACCAGTAATTCCATCTATCATCATACTATCATGCAAGAGGAGCCACACATCTATGGTTCATCCAATAAAATCAGCAGACTTCTAGATGTTACTACTGTTCGGCTTAGACTCGGTTACAAGTATCTCTGGGAATTCTCATTATCTGCGGATGTAGACCTGACCAAATGTAAACTGTGTCAACAAAATTATTCGCACACCCTCCGTCACTATGTGATGGAGTGCGAAAATTGACATGAAAGTAGAGACAATTCTATAACAATGTTCCAGAGATGTGTAAATATTTAAATCAAAATTATCTGCAACCAGAAATCTTAATCAAATATCCCCAGTTAGCTAACTGTAGGTAGTAACTAAGTGATTGTAACCTATCCACCGCTGCCAACTGGATGGGGGGCGGTGTGCAGGATAAACATATCAATTGTGATACTAGCTCTCCACATATGTCAGTTGCCTAATTTAATTTAGAAACTGTACTTGTGGTCGGTCTCGATCACGTTGTTGATGTGATGATGTGCATTTAGTTTTGTAACTAGTTCATCAAGATTGTAATTCGCTTAGCTGAATTGTGGGGTTCAGTCCCTGAGCCCATTATGTGCCTCTGTAACCCTTTCCATTGCCTCCCACAAGATGGGTATGGGGTGCATAATAAATGAACTAAACTAAACATCAGCATGTAATCAGTTAAGGCAGATAATGCATTACGACTTCATAAGTGTTATGCTTAAATAAAAATTATAAAACTAAAAAAAACACGGGTACGCTGCCTGTAATTTCATTAATAATCAACAAACGTGTAACTCAGTTCCATTTAGTAGGTCTCCATCCCTTAATTAAAGACCAGGATTTCATAACTAATGGAGTGTTGGTGTGGAGGAGAGATCATATCATTGGTTGAAAACAGCGGGTAATGCTGAAAGAAGATAAATCAGCAGCGAACAGTTGCAAGTATTAAAAAACGCAAGTAGTGTACGATTTGGGGTCTTTCAGATTGTGATATATGTCATCAAACTGATAGAAGATAGTCTAAAGTATCCTTACTTGGGGATTATGCATAATTGCTGAGATTTTCAATCGAAGACGTTTGAGGGAGAGTACCAAGAGATCTAGATGCACTCAAGCGGTGGTCGGACAGATGGTTACTTTCCTTTAACACTGACAAATGCAAAGCACTAAACATAGGTGAGACGAAGAGAAGGCACCAGGAATAGTATAGGTTAGAAAGCTATTTCATGATTCTGTTAACACAACAAGGTGAAGACTGCTAGGATGGTACACGCGCACATGGACAGATAATTTACATCAAAGTTGTGAGAAACGTTTAGGTGACCAAAAGACTATTATCTAGGCAACACAGTGTCCCAGACTTACTAATGTTCCACAGTCACATCCATATTGATTTGATCTCAAATTTTCTCTTCAGATTGTCTGATAAAAAGTGATAATTTACTAGAATTTTTTTCCATATTAATACTCACATCTTAATAATAAGGAAAACAAGAAAAAACATTTATTACGTGAAGAGTAAAAGAAGACACATGCCCATCATCCGTGGGTGGAACTCAGGACTACGAGGCCGCGGAGGACGCTCCCATAGCTGGACTGCGAAGCCGCTCCCACAGCTGGGCTACGAGGCCGCGGAGGACGCTCCCATAGCTGGACTGCGAAGCCGCTCCCACAGCTGGACTACGAGGCCGCGGAGGACGCTCCCACAGCTGGGCTACGAGGCCGCGGAGGACGCTCCCACAGCTGGGCTACGAGGCAGCGGAGGACGCTCCCACAGCTGGGCTACGAGGCCGCGGAGGACGCTCCCATAGCTGGACTGCGAAGCCGCTCCCACAGCTGGACTACGAGGCCGCGGTGGACGCTCCCACAGCTGGGCTACGAGGCCGCGGAGGACGCTCCCACAGCTGGGCTACGAGGCAGCGGAGGACGCTCCCACAGCTGGGCTACGAGGCAGCGGAGGACGCTCCCACAGCTGGGCTACGAGGCCGCGGAGGACGCTCCCACACCTGGGCTACGAGGCCGCGGAGGACGCTCCCACAGCTGGGCTACGAGGCCACGGAGGACGCTCCCACAGCTGGGCTACGAGGCCACGGAGGACGCTCCCACAGCTGGGCTACGAGGCAGCGGAGGACGCTCCCACAGCTGGGCTACGAGGCCGCGGAGGACGCTCCCACAGCTGGGCTACGAGGCAGCGGAGGACGCTCCCACAGCTGGGCTACGAGGCCGCGGAGGACGCTCCCACAGCTGGGCTACGAGGCCGCGGAGGACGCTCCCACAGCTGGACTACGAGGCCGCGGAGGACGCTCCCACAGCTGGGCTACGAGGCCGCGGAGGACGCTCCCACAGCTGGACTACGAGGCCGCGGAGGACGCTCCCACAGCTGGACTACGAGGCCGCGGAGGACGCTCCCACAGCTGGACTACGAGGCCGCGGAGGACGCTCCCTCAGCTGGGCTACGAGGCCGCGGAGGACGCTCCCACAGCTGGGCTACGAGGCAGCGGAGGACGTTCCCACAGCTGGGCTACGAGGCCGCGGAGGACGCTCCCACAGCTGGGCTACGAGGCCGCGGAGGACGCTCCCACAGCTGGACTACGAGGCCTCGGAGGACGCTCCCACGGCTGGGCTACGAGGCCGTGGAGGACGCTCCCACAGCTGGGCTACGAGGCCGTGGAGGACGCTCCCACAGCTGGGCTACGAGGCAGCGGAGGACGCTCCCACAGCTGGGCTACGAGGCCGCGGAGGACGCTCCCACAGCTGGACTACGAGGCCGCGGAGGACGCTCCCACAGCTGGGCTACGAGGCCGCGGAGGACGCTCCCACAGCTGGGCTACGAGGCCACGGAGGACGCTCCCACAGCTGGGCTACGAGGCCGCGGAGGACGCTCCCACAGCTGGGCTACGAGGCCGCGGAGGACGCTCCCACAGCTGGACTACGAGGCCTCGGAGGACGCTCCCACAGCTGGGCTACGAGGCCGTGGAGGACGCTCCCACAGCTGGGCTACGAGGCCGCGGAGGACGCTCCCACAGCTGGGCTACGAGGCCGCGGAGGACGCTGCCACAGCTGGACTACGAGGCCGCGGAGGACGCTCCCACAGCTGGGCTACGAGGCCGTGGAGGACGCTCCCACAGCTGGGCAACGAGGCCGCGGAGGACGCTCCCACAGCTGGACTACGAGGCCGCGGAGGACGCTCCCACAGCTGGGCTACGAGGCGGCGGAGGTCGCTCCCACAGCTGGGCTACGAGGCCGCGGAGGACGCTCCCACAGCTGGGCAACGAGGCCGCGGAGGACGCTCCCACAGCTGGGCTACGAGGCCGCGGAGGACGCTCCCACAGCTGGGCTACGAGGCCGCGGAGGACGCTCCCACAGCTGGGCTACGAGGCCGCGGAGGACGCTCCCACAGCTGGGCTACGAGGCCGCGGAGGACGCTCCCACAGCTGGGCTACGAGGCCGTGGAGGACGCTCCCACAGCTGGACTACGACGGCTTCTGATTACTCTTTCATAAACACAGATCTTATCTTGCATAAACACCAAGAATCTAATAAGCAAAATGAAATCCAGTGTGTTGGTTGTTTTGTGAGGGTTAGTGAGTTACCAAATTAATAAATAAGTAAAATGTATGAATAACATTTGTTGAATTCTTACTGTTCTTCGACATTGGAAAGTGTTTGAATAAGTGAAAGTAACGTAAATGATGTATATTTATATGTATGATCCAGGCTTAATTAGTACACACACACACACACACACACACACACACACACACACACACACACACACACACACACACACACACACACACACACACACACCAATACAAACATTCAAATAATCATACAAGTGCTGATTTGATGTGTAGTTCATTAGAGATTTACAAATTAAATAAAATTTTCACAAAGAATTGACGACTCGTATGAAGTTGTAAAACACATTGTATCCAGCTATACTATAACATTCGGACCATAAGCACTCATCCACTGCCTTACTGTAACCAACATAAGAATCATGAACTTACTCACTTACGTTACTCTATGGAACATACGAGTCATAAGCTTTCATCCATCACCATACTCTAAGCAATATATGAGTCATAGACACTCACCCACCACAGTTCTGTTACCAACAAATGGTATTTGTTGATACTGATATATGTTGCTGGGGACTTGAGCCTCCCATTCATTGAGCCTTCGAATCATCCATGAAAAAGGGGGAGTTGTCAAAGAAATGGAAGACAGCCAATGTAGGGCCAATGTGTCTCAATGAAAGGACACAGGGGCTACTAAATTACACAGTAGCTTCATTATCGAAAATTCTCAGCTAGGCTTTAGAGAAGCTTGCAAGTGTCTTTTGAAACACTTAAGAAATGAAGATTTCTCTCAAAACAGAATATTCAGACGTTCGCTGACCATTTAGGTCGGCCCTTCAAACCACCCAGTGATCGGAACGGTATTAAAAGTAATAAACACAATGCCTATTACAGTGACCCCAAACTGCATACTTTGAAACGCACTGCCAGAAGAGTTGGACTTGCATATAGGGAACACGTACGCCAGTAATGCTGAAGTACTTTCAGAAAGCCCTAGCCAAGGTGAGGGAGCGCATGACAGAGCTCAGGCAAGATAACTGGGAAACTTTTGTTAACAGTCTCAACTCTCACCCCCCCCCCCTCAGCCAGGCATGGAAGGATATTAAAAGAATTAAATGCGATAAGATCTGCCAAGTAGCACACCCTCACCCTCTACACAGAGCAAACGAATTAGTTTCTGCCCGAAACGCTGCGCGTACTAGTGGCTTTACAAGATTGTAAATACTATGCTATGTATTCTCTCTAACCCAATGTACCTTCTTGTATATAAATAAATAAATAAATAAATAAATAAATAAATAAATAAATAAATAAATAAATAAATAAATAAATAAATAAAGTTGAGGCTTGGGCAACCACCTTTAACTTCAATAATCTTTTCCCAGACACACAATTAAGATTAATGTTGGTTAAAGAGATCGAGAAAGGCTCGTTGACTTCATGCTCCACAAGGAAGATGACTGCAACGTGCCATTTACTAAGTTTGAGTTATTTTCGGCCCTAAACAAAGGTAAAGTCACATCCCCCGGTGAGGATGGTATCACTTATTGCGTCTGCTCCCTTTAGTACCAGGGAATTCCCTTCTTGAGCTGTATAATATGAGCTATGTTACTGGGGAACTTCGTATCTCTTGGACCAACAGTATAATCATTCCAATTCCTAAGACAAATCAAGAGAATGCTTTCCCCCAATTTCCCTTACTAACTGCATTTGCAAAACATTCGAGAGAATGATTCCAAACCGTCTCCTGCATAGAGTAAGAACCATTCTGTTCTCCCAGATATATGGCTTCATGCATGGAAGGAGTGTGCATCATTGCATCACCACCTTTCTTACCCTGCACACTGAAAAGTCATATACCACCTTCCTAGATCTCAAGTCTGCCTTTCATATTGCCGACATGTTATCTTGAGTGAGCTTGCAAGAATGAATATTGATGGTCGGCTTCTTTCTTGGATCAGGGGTTACTTATCCAATAGGAAGTCATCTGTATTTTCCAGGGGCATAGGAGTGTAACAAGAGACCTCGAACTAGGCACCCCGCAGGGTGGTGTCCTCAGTCCAACCTTATTTAATATCGTAATAAAAACGCTGATAAACTCTGTACCGAGCAAACCCAACGTCCACATCATTAGCTATGCTGATGATATAATGATGCACACCACTGGGTATGCAGGTGATATAATGATACACACCACTGGGTATGCTGATGATGTAATAATACATACCACTGGTTATGCTGATGATATAATGATACACACCACTGGGTATACTGATGATATAATGATACACACCACTGGGTATGCTAACACGCAGAACACTCTTAACTCTGTATTAGACTCATGTCAGGACCCAGGTTTAGTCATCTCAGCAGAGAAAACAAAGATACACAATCGGCGCCCACCCAGGCAGGGAGGAGCTGTTCGCAAGATGCAACTGTATGATGGCTCCCAGCTTGACTATGTAAACAGATTCAAATACCTTGGCCTTGAGGTGCCACTGTATGGTCCTGTTGTATTCAGACTCTGTCGTCAGTATAAAGAGAGGCTCCGAGCTCTCAAGGCTGTTGCAGGTTATCACTCAGGCTATGATGCCAATGTTAGAACTGTCAAAATGATGTACTTTGCATCAAATGCATGCATCAAATATTTAGTGGATTATGCTACACCTCTGCTTACTTTGATGCCTGAAAGACATACACCATTTCCAATTTTAATCCCTCCCTTTCTATCCCATGAATCAAATTAGAGATCAGCCTGAGCTTCATCTAAAGATAAAGCTCAACGCCTTAAGACATATTGATGCTCTGTCAATATAATATTCTTTTTTTTTAAATCATATATACTGATGGTTCCCAACAATGGGAACCATCAGTATATTACCTGACAATGGGCGTGTTGGAACTCCTGACAATGGGCGATGGCTTATATTTTGAGTGGGGAGTCCGTACAAATAACTAGCCCTTCACACCGAACTATTTGCTTTGATCCTTGCACGGAAATGTGTACAAGTCTCCAAACTTGATACAATAGCTGTAAGTGAATCTTTATCATCCTTAATTGCTCTCAACTCTTTAAGACATAACTGTAACATGCTCGGGTCTGAAGCTAGGTACGAATACAACTAAATTATTAATGGTGGTAACAGAGTCCATTTCTTGTGGACTCTATTTCATGTTGGCCTGAGCATGCATGATATAGCTGATGAGTCAACCAAAGAATCTGACTTTAATGGGAAAATTTAGTACAACTTTGAAAAGTCAATAAGCTGTCTGAGAACAACAGTACACCAAGAACTTCAACAAAATCTTGTACTTTTGAGGCAAAGTGAAATCGACACCAGTAATTTTATCTATCATCATACTATCATGCAAGGAGAGCCACACATCTATGGTTCATCCAAAAAAAATCAGCAGACTTGTAGATGTTACTACTGCTCGGCTTAGACTCGGTTACAAGTATCTCTGGGAATTCTCATTATCTGCTGATGTAGACCTGACCAAATGTAAACTGTGTAAACCAAATTATTCGCACACACTCCGTCACTATGTAATGGAGTGCGAAAAGATACATGAATTCCGAGATAATTATATAACAAATGTCAAGAGATGTGTAAATATTTCATTAAAAATAATCTGCTGCCAGAAGTCTTGGCCAAATATCCCCAGTTTGCTAACTGTAGGTAGTAACTAAGTGATTGTAATCTATCCACAACTCCCCATTGGATAGGGGGGACGGTGTGTAGGACAAACATATCAATTGTGACAATATTTCTCCAAATATTTCAGTTGCTTAATTTAATTTAGACTCTGTACTTTTTGGTCTCGAGCCCTTTTTTGATGTGACGATGTGCATTGAATTTTGTAACTAGCTCATTAAGATTTTTAATTGCTTAGCTAAATGAATTGTGGGGTCCAGTTCCTGAGCCCATTATGTGCCTCTGTAACCGCCCACAGGATGGGTAAAGGGTGCATAATAAATTAACTGAACTATGCACCAACATGGATTCAGTTAAGGCAGATTATGTCCTACGAGTTTATAAGTCTTATGATTAAATATAAATAATAAAACTAAGGGAAGAAGGGTTAGCTGCCTAAAGTGTCATTGATAATGCACTTAACTACAGACCAATGTCACTCACAAGCATCTCCTGCAAAGTATTTGAAAGAATAATAAGATCAAGACTAGTTGCACACACCTAGAAAGAATTAGGTTTGTAAACAACAACACGGCTTTAGAGCAGGAAAATCATGCCTGACGAATCTCCTGGAGATTTATGATAGGGTAACGAAAATAAGGCAAGACAGAGAAGGATGGGAAGATTGCATTTGTATGGACTTCCAAAGAGCTTTTGATAGAGTACCACAGAAGGCTATTATACAAATTTGAGAGGCAGGCGGGAGTAGACGAAAACGCACTATCATGGGTTAGGAATTACCTGACAGACAGGTGTCAGAGAGTGACAGTGAGGGGCGAGGAGTCTGACTGGCGTAGAGTAACAAGCGGGGTGCCTCAAGGATCGGTGCTGGGTCCCATACTGTTCCTCATTTATGTAAATAACTTGACTGCAGGAGTTGAGTCTATTATTTTAATGTTTGCAGATAAGAAAAACTAATGAGCAGGATTGAGGCAGATGAGGATTGTAAGATTCTCCAGGATGACTTGAACAGGCTGCAGAGCGGGTTCGAAAAATGGCTGCTAGATTTCAAGAAAACATATGCAAGGTGATGGAAATAGGGACAGGAGCCAGGAGACCGAAAGGAATATATACAAAGAAGGGAAACTACCTCCATATAACGTCTACCTGACGTTATAGGGAGGTAGAGAAATAGACCTGGTAGTGGACATAATACCAAACCTAACTCCAGAGGCTCATATAAATATAATAACATCAGCCTCATACTCTACACTGGCAAAAGTCAGAACATCTTTCAGAAACTTGAATAAGGAGGTTTTTAGATCACTGTATACCGCCTATGTGAGGCCAGTCTTAGAGTATGCTACTCCATCGTGGAGCCCCCATCTTAAAAACACATAAAGAAGCCCATAATGCTGTTAAAGTTTGTAACGATACTCGTCTCAGAGCTCCGATGGATAAGATACGAAGACAGACTGAAAGAGCTAAACCTGACGACGTAAGAAAAAGAGGAGTGAAAGGGGGACGTGATGCAGACGAATAATATTCTTAAAGGAATTGACAAGGTGGAAACAGAGGAAATGTTTACTATGAATACCAATAGAACAATGGGAAGCGGATGAAAGCTTGAGAATCAGATGTGTTATATAGATGTTAGAAAGTTTTCTTTTAGCGTAAAGGTAGTGAGTAAATGGAATGACCTAAAGGAGCAGGTTGTAGTTGCTAACTCCCTTCATAATTTTAAAAGCAGGTATGATAGAGAAATAGGTCAGAAGCTGTTGCATTAGACATTTAACGGCTAAAAAAGCGGTATCAAAGAGCTAGAGCTCAACCCTGCAGGCAAAAATAGGTGAGTACAAATAGGTTAGTACACTGTAAACCACAAATGGTATTTGTGGAGACCGAAAGATGTAGCGGCGGACTTAAGCCTCCCATTAACTCTTCGACTCATTAGTGGAAAAGAGTGAGTTGCCAAAGGAATGGAAGACAACCAATGTAGTGCCAATGTACCAGAATGAAAGGACACAGGAGCCACTAAACTACACAGTAGCTTCATTATCGACCATTCTCAGTTAGGCGCCAGAGAAGCTTGCAAGGAAACGTCTCTTGGAACCGTTAAAAAATTAGATTTCTCTCAAAGCATCGCCATTAATTCAGTTAAGGCAGATAATGCCATACGAGTTCATAAGTGTTACATTTAAATAAAAAGGATAAAACTAAGAGAAGAAGGGTAAGCTGCCTGTATTTTCATTGATAATCAACAAACTTGTAACACAGTTCCATTTAGTAGGTCTCCATCCCAAAATTGAAGACCAGGATTTCATAACTAAAGGAGTGCAGGTGTGGAGGAGAGATCATATCATTGGTTGAAAACAGAGAGTAATGCTGAAAGCAGATAAATCAGCGGCAAACAGTTGCATGTATTAAAAAAACGCAAGTAGTGTACCCCCGCGAGATCATTTAAGGTCATTCAGATTTTGATATATGTCATCACACTAACAGAAGAAAGTCTTAAGTATCTTTACTTGGGGATTATGCATAATTGCTGAGATTTACAAACGATGACGTTTGAGGGAGAGTACAAGGAGATCTAGATGCGCTCAAGCGGTGGTCGGACAGATGGTCACTTTCCTTTAACACTGACAAATGCAAAGCACTAAACATGGGTGAGAGGAAGAGAAGGCACCAGGAACAATATAGGCAAGAAAGCTATTTCATGACTGTTAACACAACAAGGTGAAGACTGCTAGGATGGTACACAAATGGCTGTTAGAGTTTAACCCAAGCAAATGTAATGTAATGAAGATAGGGGTAGGAAGCAGGAGACCAGATACAAGGTATCATTTGGGAGATGAAATACTTCAAGAGTCAGAGAGAAAGACCTGGGGGTTGATGTCACGCCAGACCTGTCTCCTGAAGCTCATATCAAGAGGATAACATCAGCGGCATATGCCAGGTTGGCAAACATAAGAACTGCCTTTAGAAACTTGTGTAAGGAACCTTTCAGAACATTATATACCACATATGTCAGACCAATCCTGGAGTATGAAGCTCCAGCATGGAGTCCATATCTAGTCATATATAAGACTAAACTGGAGAAGGTTCAAAGGTTTGCCACCAGACTAGTACCCGAGCTGAGAGGTATGAGCTACGAGGAGAGACTACGGGAGTTAAACCTCACGTCGTTGGAAGACAGAAGAGTTATGGGGGGGACATGATCACCACATTCAAGATTCTCAAGGGAATCGACAGGGTTGATAAAGAAAGGTTATTTAACACTAGGGGACACAGATGGAAACTGAGTGCCCAAATGAGCCACAGAGATATTAGAAAGAACTTTTTTTAGTATCAGAGTGGTTGACAAATGGAATGCATTGGGAAGTGATGTGGTGGAGGCTGACTCCATACACAGTTTCAAATGTAGATATGATAGAGCCCAATAGGCTCAGGAATCTGTACACCAGTTGATTGACAGCTGAGAGGCGGGACCAAAGAGCCAAAGCTCAACCCCCGCAAGCACAAATAGGTGAGTACAAATAGGTGAGTACACACACAACACACACACACACAAGAGAGGGGTGGGCAGACTGCACATTTTTAGATTGCCAGAGAGCCTTTGACATAATGCCACACCAGAGACTATTGCGAAACCTGGAGATGCAGGCAGGAGTGAAAGGGAAGGTGCTCCATTGGATTAGGGAGTACCTAAGTAACAGAAGGAAGCGAGTCACTCTGCGGGGTGAGGTTTCAGATTGGCGTGACGTCACCAGTGGGGTCCCGCAGGGTTCAGTCCTTGGACCTATTCTGTTTATTATATATGTAAATGATCTTCCAGATGGTATAGAATCATTCCTCTCATTGTTTGCTGATGATGCAAAATTTATGAGGAGGATTAAGACGGAGGAAGACAGTAGCAGACTACAAGATGACCTAGACAGACTGCATGAATGGTCCAACAAAACGCTACTAAAGTTCAGGAGATCGACTTGAGAATGGTCCAGGACGGACCGAAACATCGTCGTCCCTTAACCATCTAGTGTGTGGTCTGGTCAACGTACTATAGTTCAACCCGAGTAAATGTAAGGCAATGAAACTAGGCAGTGAAAACAGGAGGCCAGACACAGAATACAGAATTTTAGATGAAGTCCTTCATGAAACGGACAGAGAGAAGGATCTATGAGTTGATATCACACCAACCTTGTCTCCTGAAGCCCACATCAAAAGAATAACATCTGTGGCGTATGAGAGGCTGGCTAACATCAGAACTGCCTTCAGGAACCTGTGTAAGGAATCATTCAGAACCTTGTATACCACATATGTAAGACCAATCCTGGAGTATGCAGCCCCCAGCATGGAGCCCGTACCTTGTCAAGCACAAGGCGAAGCTAGAAAAAGTTCAGAGATATGCAACTAGGCTAGTTCCAGAACTAAGAGGCATGAGTTATGAAGAAAGGCTGCAAGAAATGAACCTCACTACACTAGAAGACAGAAGAGTAAGGGGAGACATGATCACTACCTACAAAATTCTCAGAGGAATTGACAGGGTAGATAAAGATAAACTGTTTAACATGGGTTGTACACGAATAAGAGGACACAGGTGGAAACTGAGGTCCCAAATGAGCCACAGCGACGTTAGAAAGAACTTTTTCAGCATCAGAGTAGTTAATAGATGGAATGCATTAGGCAGTGATGTGGTGGAGACTGACTCCATACTCAGTTTATAATGTAGATATGATACAGCCCAGTAGGCTCAGGAATCTGTACATCAGTTGATTGACAGTTGAGAGGCGGGGCCAAAGAGCCAGATCTCAACCCTGCAAGCACAATTAGGTTAGTGCAATTAGGTGAGTACACACACACACACACACACACACACACACACACACACACACACACACACACACACACACACACACACACACACACACACACACACACACACACATATACACACACACACACAAACAGTCACCCAGACATTCACATGAGCATGCAAGTGCTGATTTGATGAGAACTTCCATCAAATCAGTTTCGGATACTTTCTGTAGAAAGTATCAAATTAAATCAAATTTTCAATGAGGTTTAACAACTCAGATAAAGTTCTGAACACAATAAAGTTAGAACACATTGTATCTAGCTTTACTATAACATTCGGACCATAAGCACTCATCCACTGACTTACTGTAACCAACATGAGAATCATGAAAACTCACCCATTACCACACTGTAAGCAACAAATGGTATTTGTGGAGACTGAATGATGTAGCTGCAGACTTGAGCCCCCTATCAACCCTTCCACTCATCAGTGAAAACGAGAGAGTTGCCAAAGGAATGGAAGACAGCCAATGTAGTGCCAATGTGACACAATGACAGGACACAGGATTCACTAAACTAAACAGTAGCTTCATTATTGACCATTTTCTGTGAGGCACTAGAGGAGCTTGTAAGGAAACTTCTTTTGGAACACTTAAAAAAATTAAGATTTCTCTCAGAGCAGAACATTCAGATGTTCGCTGACCCTTTAGGTCGGCTCCCCCGCACTATCCAATAGTCGGAACGGTATTAAAACTAATAAACATCATGCATATTATAATGACCCCAAACTGCATACTTTGAAATGCACTGCCAGAAGAGTTGGACTTGCATATAGGGAACACGTACGCCAGCAATGCTCAAGCTCCAGAAAGCCATAACCAAGGTGAGGGAGCGCATGACAGAGCTCAGGCAAGATAACCGAGAAACTTTTGTTAACAGTCTCAACTCTCACCCCCCCCCTCAACCAGGCATGGAAGAATACTGAAAAAATCAAAGGCAATAAGATCGACCAAGTGTCACACCCTCACCCTCTACACTGCGCAAACGATTTAGTCGATGCTTGGGCAACCACATCTATTTTAAATAATCTTTCCCCAGACGCACAATTCAGATTAAATGCTGGATTCGGAGATCGAGAAAGGCTCGTTGACTTCATGCTCCACAAGAAAGATGACTGCAACGGACCATTTGCAGAGTCCTAAGCTATTTTCAGCCCTAAACAGAGGTAAAGTCACATCCCTGGTGAGGATGATATCACTTATGACATATTGTGTTTGCATCCTTTAGTACCAGGAAATCCCCTTCTTGAGCTGTATAATATGAGCTATGTTACTGGGGAACTTCTTATCTCTTGGACCAACAGTATAATCATTCCAATTCCCAAACCAAATCAAGAGAATGCTTTCCGCTCAATTTCCCTTACTAGCTGCATTTGGAAAACATTTGAAAGAATGATCCTAAACCGTCTCCTCCATAGAATAAGAACCATGTTATCCCCCCAGATATATGGCTTCATGCATGGAAGGAGTGTGCATCATTGCATCACCACCTTTCTTACCCTGCACACTGAAAAGTCATATACCTATTTCCTAGATCTCAAGTCTGCCTTTAATATTGCAAATCGACATGTTATCTTGAGTGAACTTGTGAGAATGAATATTGGTGGTCGGCGTCTTTCTTGGATCAGGGGTTACTTATCAACAGGAAGTCATCTGTATTTTTCCAGGGGCATAGGAGTGTAACAAGAGACTTCGAACTATGTACTCCGTAGGGAGGTATCCTCATTCCTACCTTATTTAACATCTTAACAAACACACTGTTAAACTCTGTTAAATTTAACTCAAACCCAACGTCCACATCATTAAATATGCTGATGATATAATGACTTCGAAAAACAAGAGGAAGCTATCAACAAAATGAATGTATGTATCAGTACTTTAACCGCCCAACATTCAATCTCTCCCAGGATGAACAAGACCAGCAAAAGCTGCTTGACTCTGTTATTGTGTCATCCTCAGACATCCCAAAGGAAAGTAAAGGTGAGAAGTGTATTGACATTGTACATGCTTTCATAAAAGAAAAATTGCTCGTTGGGGTCATCAAATCTGACATAATTGCTGCCTACAGAGTAAGAAAAAAATCTATCAGGTCAAACCCAGAGAAAAATTTGCCTCAAGCTAGCTACCCAGTCAATAAAACCTGATCTTGTCCAGTCAGCAGTATCCACACAAAAGGGGATTTACATCAACGAGTGATTGACTAGGAAAAGACAGAAACTCCTCTATCGTCTGCATCAAACCCGGAATCAAAACCGAAGTGTGACACATCAGTGCTTTGTTAGAGATGGCATGAAAAAGTGAGGTAAACTTCTGCAGGTAAAATGTTTACAATTACTAATGTGGATAACCTCAACACATTCCTCGCCCAATGTGGTTTGTCTCACCTTATTATCTCTATCAATGACTCATCTTAAGTAACCCCCTTGTCACCAAACCTATGAAACCTAGGTTTCTTTGTTACCCTGTTATACTTAAATTAATTGGAATTTGATTTATATTAATCATATATTGGAATAAATTAATTGAGTCCTTTTTTATTTTTTCTTAAGTTCACATTTAACTATAGGATCATAAACAAGCTAATTTTAGTTAATTATCATTATGATTATTTATTTTTCTGTATAATTATTATTCATCTCATATTTCCTTGTTTACTTTCTTTACGGTACCTAGGTTGCCTAGCCTCTCCATAATCCCTTGCCCCAATGCACCCCTGACTTTGCCTGTGTCTCCAAGTGCAATTTATTATCTTTTAGTGTACCTGATAGTACCTTAAAGCAATCTACCTCATTTTTTCTATAGTGTTTGTATTTTTTTTATATCTAGATCTTATTTTTTATAATTGTCTTGTTTTGCCATTTTTTCCGTCAAACAGCCCCTTATGCAAACAAGTATAGGCCCAGAACTAAACCTCATATCTTTTATCTAGTATTGCAGGTATTATACAGCACATGATATAAACAACGTTTTAACACATAATAACAATGTTGCTGTAATTAACTTGAATGTAAGATCTCCAAGCAAACACGTTGATGATGTGAGTGCCCTAATTCAAACAATTGACAACAAATTTTCTTTTGTTGTGCTTACTGAAACGTGGTTAAAAGAGGATTCTACACAACTCTACAACATGCCAAACTACTCAGCAATTCACAACTGTCGTCCTATTCAGAGTGGTGGTGGTACTGCTCTTTACTACCACCATGAACTGACATGCTTAAAAGTAATTCAAACTAGAGACCCCTGTGGAGAGTACATCTTTGCCTGTTTCAGAGTCAAGAGTGGCAAGGTTGTCCTGACTGTGGAGATGTCTACAGAATTCCTAACACTGATGTGTCTGAATTCAACTCTAACTTTAGAAATCTAATACTAGAGAACAGACTGAACAAAAACCACTTAATAATTTCTGGGAACTTTAATATTGACCTCTACAAGCCTGATAACCCTCCTGTTGCTAGTTTCCTCAACTGTATTCAAATTCAAATGTTTATTCAGGTAAAGTACATACATACAAGGTGTGATACAAACATTGATGGATTTATAGATAGAGCTAGTACATACAATGCCTAAAGCCACTATTACGCAAAGCGTTTCGAGCAGGAAAAACACTAAAGACTAAAACTTAATACTAATTGAGATTAAAGTATAAATTGTGCTGAGAAAATATATAAATAATAAAAAAGGAGGGAACATGGCAGAAAAATAGCATATATACAATTTGGTCGACAAACAGCATTGATTAAAATAGCAGACATGGGTTGACATTTAGGGGTGAGGTAGGTTACATGGAGTAAATTAGGTAGTACTTAGTTTTTATCTTAATAATCAAACTAGAAATGCTCTACAAATTAAGGGACCCAGAATGTGGAATGAAATTCCCAATCATGTTAAAGACTGTACCTCTCTCAACCAGTTTAAGATAAAAACGAAGCTATACCTAATAAATTCCCTGTAACCTACCTTACCCCTCTATTGTCAACCCATGTCTGTTTTTTTAAACAACGCTGTTTGTCGACCTAATTGTATTTGTGCTGCTTTTTCAGCCATGTTCCCCCCTTTTTTATTTTTATTTGTTCACAACACATTTTATTCTTTATACTCAATTAGTATTAAGTTTTAGTCATTAATGTTTTTCCTGCCCGAAACGCTTTGCGTAATAGTGGCTTTAGGCATTGTATGTACTAGCTCTATCTATAAATCTATCCATTTTTGTAAAATCTCTTGTATGTATGTATGTACCTTACCTGAATAAACATTTATTTATTTATTTATTTAGATCCGGGGCGGATGGGCTCGGGCACCAGGACCATAGGAGGTAATGTAGGCACGTAGTTAGGACAACGAGGGAATCACTGCTGGAGCTGAATTGTCCTGGAGGCGACGAAGAGTCAGAAACGCAAGCTGTAAGTCCTGTACTGCGCAAGGTGCTTGAGTTGGCAGAGTATCAGAATGTAGTGAACGTGTAGATGAATCTGATGAAAGAGCAGCTTTCCTGGGCGCCCCTGTAGAACAAGCTGGCAGCGACAGAGAGTCAGCAGGACAGGCTGTAGATCCCACATGATGTAGTTGCTGATGAAACTGTCAGATGAGTAAGTAACGCTCGCGGTGCAGCAAGCTGTAGTTGATGAAAATGCAGAGATGATCATGGTGAAAATCATAGCTGTGGCGAGGGTGTTGGCAGCGTTCCACAGCAAGCAGCGGTCCAGTGAGTCCATGATGTAGTCAGTCGTGGCTGGGTATCGTCGAAACTCTCTGGGGTCACCAATGTAACGTACGATTATGTTGCATTGTTAGTAGATTAGATACACAGTGTTTAGTGGGTTTTCATATTTATTTAGTAGTCTTGGATACAGCAGTGTTGTAGACGTTGAGACGGAGCTTGGAGCACAGCAGAGAGCTGAGTGAGGCCGGAGTCGCGGAGTTCTATATGGGAGAGCATTGTAGCTTGATGTGGTCCTAGTCTGCTGCCTGTTCTGAGTCGAAGCTATAGTGTCTTGGGGTCGATTAAAACTGTATACGCCGAGTGCTACATTCTTGACCGTGGAACATGTACCGTTGGCTATTCTCATATCGCTTCCTATATTCTGTGACTACACCTCACCACCCTTCAATAAGATTGGAGAACTGTTACCTGTAAATAGGGATAGGATTATAGCTTTTGTAGTTAGTGCTAATTAGTTATGCCATTAAGATTATGAGATAATGGAGCGAGTATAAGATTTACTCACTACAACAGTATCTCCAGCTTGGAGTCGAGTCATTAGTGTGCAATAATATTCTGTCAACAATATTAAGATACTATCAACACACGTGCCTTAAAAAGTACCATAATTGGTGTGGCATTTGTTTGTAATGCTCTTGTTATACAGCCTGTCATTTTTCTTGCAATTGTAACTGCCACTATATTGTGTTCTTTTATAGTGAGCCTTCCTACATAATTACTCCCAAATCATTTATATTGCAGAATTATTGGTTTTCCCATTTGTTGTGTGTGACCTGAATGTGTTTTAAATTTAGTTTGTGGTTTTACATTCTCATTTTTTTACCTGACTTCAAGGGTGTTTTGATCCTTAGTTGGAATACATTATCCATTGTCTCTCACCAGGTGCATGCTGCACAAATTTGAATTTGTAGAACCCCCAAATCCTTATCCTGACCCCTTCCCAGTGGTTGGGCACCCTTCCTTCCCCCGTCCCATCCCTAATCCTTATCCTGACCCCTCTTCCAAGAGCTATATAGTCGTAATGGCTTGGCACTTTCGCCTAATACTTCTCTCCCTCCCTACCTCTTGAGAATACTGTACTACTCCAGGAAGTTTGTTAAATAACTAGTCAACACTCGACCCATCCTCCTGTTTACATAGTAACTATTGTGACAATAGTCAATAGTCAGAATTCGTACATACTTAGCTTTTAGATAGTAGTATACTGACTAGTAAGGAATTCTTTTAAGTTTAAATGAAGCAAAAAAGCAAACTTAGGTCTAGTATAGCATGCACATGTACTTCATTAGGCCTCATGTTGTGTATTAGGCCTACGAAGGATAGGTTAGTTTAGTTTGTCAAAGCAACACAAGTAAAATAATTTTCCGGTTTGTCTAGCTAAATAGTTCGGATTTCTACTTTCTAATTTTGTTGTACGTGGGTATATATACTATGGTCCTCCTCGTTACTATCAATACCACCAAAATAGAAGGATGGGCTGCACAATTAGTCAAATATAATTTAACATTGCTTGAGACAGTGTTAAGCAAAAAATTACAGTACTGATCAAAGATTTAATATATCAGTACCTATATTGAGATGATTTCAGGGCTTAGCGTCCCCGCGGCCCAGTTCTCGACCAGGTCTCCGTTTTGTTACACATCCCCAGGAGGCAGCCCCATAGCAGCTATCTAATTCCCAGGTACCTATTTACTGCAAGGTAACAGAGGCATTTAGGTTAAATAAATTCTGCCCATTTATTTCCGCTTCCACCGGTGATCAAACCTGGAACCTCAAGACTACGAATCCGAAGTGCTGTCCACTGAGCCATCAAGCTCCCTACTTGCTTACTACATAATACCTACTTACAAATAACAACACATATAACATAGTACTTAAAGGGGGCAATACCAGTCGTCTTGTACAGTATCCACTCAATTTAATGGCCTCTTTTGCTGGTAATAACGACCGGTATCTGGAGCCTCATATACCGGTCTGGCAGTCGATATTACCGAAGGTCGGTATTGGGTTTGTTTTGGTATCGGTGGGCCCTCAGATGGCAACAGGCCACCGACCTCCAAGGCATTGAAGGAGGGATGGGAGGCAGTGATTGATGGAGGGAGGCATTGAGGGGGAGAGGCAGGGAGAGTGTTGGTGGTGGTGTGGGTGGGAGAGTGTTGGTGGAGGTGGTGAGGGAGTGTTTGGTGGTGGTGAGGGAGTGTTGGTGGTGAGGGAGTGTTGGTGGTGGTGAGGGAGTGTTGGTGGTGGTGAGGGTGTGTTAGTGGTGGTGGTGAGGGAGTGTTTGGTGGCGGTGAGGGAGTATTAGTGGTAGTGGTGAGGAAGTGTTGGTGGTGGTGGTGAGGGAGGCAGAGGGAAGGATAGGACTGCTAACCAGGCGATGGTTGCCAAGTCTCTCACCCATAGTGTATTAAAAATTTTAATCTTAGTTGTAAAATATTTATGCCAAAATATGTTAATTTTCATATATTACTATACATTATTAATCATTACCATGTTTCATAGTTTCCTATTTACTAATTAAACAAATAGAGAGAGCGAGGGTGAGGCAGAAGGGAGAGGTCAGAGAGAGCAGCACTGAGGGTAAATAGGTTCCAGTCCACCTTAGCAAACTGCCACCTAGGGAGGGAGAGGGGAGGGTGAAAAGTGAAAAAGGTAACAAGGATGGGGAAATGGTCACTGCCATGGAAGTCATCAAGAACCTGCCACGTGAAATCTAAGTAAAGAGAAGACAAGCAAAGAGAAAAATCAAGACAGAAAAGGGTGCGAGTCTGAGAGTCCAAATGCGTGGGCTCACCAGAATTCAGAAGAGACAGGGAAGAAGGGAGGATAAACGGCTCAAGAAGGCAACCTCGGGTATTCGTCAGAACGTCACCCCAAAGAGAATGACGACAATTGAAATCACCCAGCAGGAGCACAGGCTCCGGCAAGGAGTCCAGGAGGTGTTTCAGATCAGGAAGAGAAAGCGGGACACTCGGGGGGGGTGAGATAAATGGAAAAAACGGTGTACCATTTCCCCACAAAGATACGAGCAGCAGAACAATGGAGAGGCAAAGGAAAAAGTAAAGGAACAAAGGGAACATCAGAGCGAATCAAGAGAGCAGAAGAGTTAGGAGCCCCAGCAACAGCTGGGGGGGAGGAGAGAAAGGAATAGCCACGAAAACGACCAGGAGGAGCACCAAGCATCGGCTCCTGGAGACAGACACAAAGGGGCGAAAACCGCGAAATCATTAGTTGGAGTTCAAGGAAATTGGCGTAATAACCTCAAACGTTCCATTGAAGAATGGAGAGAATGTACAAGAATGTAACAACTCTTGTATATATCTCAAAAAAAAAAAAGAAAAAAAAGAATAGACATCGACGAGAAGAGAAAGGACAACAACAGAGAACAAGGAAAAAACAAAGGCGAATGAGGAACATAGCACTTTAAAGAAGATCAGGGTCGGGATCAGGGTCAGCAAAGTCAGGGTTAGGGGGCATGGGTAAACTGAGCAAAGACAGAGGGAAGGAAGCGGGAGAACAGACCAGAGGTGGACGGGCGGGGTCTGGAGGAGGAGGAGACAACCGAGAGAAGCAGTCAAGGACAGCAGCAAGAAGAGGGGGAGTAGAAAGAGGGGAGCACACCCCAGCAATGGCAGCAACCGAGAGGGAAGCGGGGGCTAAAGAAACCTCCATGGCAGGAACAGGGGGCGCAACCACCGAAATGGGAGGGGAAGGAGCAAGTGAGCCAGCAGTAGGGGCCGAGGAAGAAAGCGAAGCCTTCTTACCCGCCGGGGAAGAGGAAGGAGAGGAGCCAGGCTTATGCTTCTGAGTTAAAGAGACCGGTGTCCCAGCAACCACGTACTGGGCAATGGATTCCAGCGTCTCAACAGGAGAAATTGAACGAGAGCACACACGACAGCCGTTGGGAGAGCGATGGACATCAGCCCACACTGACAGGCGGTGGGGAGAGCCAATAAACGGAGGAGAAGGATGGGAAGGAGGATCGGAGGGGGACGAGGAAGAAGACACAGGAGACATGACAGACCGGGCAGAAAGAAGGGGAATCCCAGACAGAGGGCCAGGAGGGGGATCCTTTGGGACAGAACCCAAAGGAACAGAGGAGGGGGCAGTAGGCGTATCAGGGTCCAAGGCCCGGAAAGGGTTGTGAGTCTGAGGAAGGTGAGAAGGACGAGGAGAGGAAGAGTGCAACACGCAAGCATAAGAGATATTAGCATAAGGCGGGAGCCGGCGAACCTGGAGTCTCGCCTCAGGAAAAGATAAACGCTCCCGGTGCTTCAAGTTGAGGATGGCTGCCTCAAGCTTGTAATGTATACATGCATGGGAGAAGGTAGGGTGGGCCTCACCGCAAATGAGGCAGCGAGCCTGGGAAGAAGTGCACTCCGACTTACACACAAAGGACAGAGAGAGAGAGTTCCAGAGCAGTGGGGGGCACCATGCCCAAACCTCCAGCACTTATTACAGAGCCGAGGAGAGGGAATGGACGGAGCACCTGGCACCATCAAGAATAACGGAGGGTCGAAGGGTCCTACCATCAAAAGTAATCTTCACAACCCCAAGGGGCTGACGGTGACAACCACGAGGGGACGAGTAAACGTATCTACCTGGAGGATAGAATGGCCCTGGGCCTCAAGGATATGCTGAATGTCATCGTGGCAGTCCTGCAAATTCCGAACACCTGTTGCAACATGGGGCGGGAGGAGAATAGTGCCAACACTGGCATTCAACCGAGCGTTCTTGGCGACCCGAACAGGGGTCTCGCCAAGGCAGGATAAAGCAGCCAAGTGGGAGGCCGCATCCTGAGAAGGAGCAGCAACGACATGTGTACTGAGACGGGTTGGGTTGAAGGTGACAGAGGCATCTACAGAATCAACGAGGTGCTTATGAAGGAAAAAATCGTCAGGAGGCGCAGAATCAAGAGGGAGGAGATTCAAGTATTTGGCCCACAGAGCGGGACCAAACAAGGTGTGATATGCATCAGAACGGGAAGGGATCGAGTGAGTGCGGCTGTGTCAAGGACGGCATTGAGAACCCCTGTTACGACCCTGAGTTCCTCAGTTAGAAACCAGAGGTCAAATTGAGCTAAATAAACTACTTTATATTATTTGACGCGCTTGTCGATGTGTGTCTGTTTGTATCTTCCCTGCCAGACATAAGACGATTCTTGTTTCTCATAGAGCATTTAAAGACAGAGCTTGTGGTTGATTATTAATTAATAAAATAGGCACCAACTATGTTTACAAATGATTAAAAAGTATTAGTAAAGTGGATCTGAGTAAACTTGGATATAGGGCTGCGGTACGATTAGCCGAGTAGTCGGCCGGCAGCGAGTGAGCTGGAGAAAGCTGAGCATCGATGCTGGCTTCCTTCTCTGGCTGGCGTTCATGGTTTCAACATCTCTGTGTTGCTCTGCACCCCTCTACCCTTCCTCCTCCTTCTTTCCCTTACCTTAAGTTCCTGTAACCACTAAGATAAGTACTTTGGGTATAATCGTGCCTACTCTGGAATTGTAAGACTTGTGTAGATCTTGGGGTAGTATTTGCCAGTGTTTTGGGTACCCCTAAGTGTTGTGTTGTGTTAGGGTACACAACGTGGTCTCACTACCCTAAGCTGCCTCAAGCTTCAAGTTCTTCACTAGTAGACTTTACCCTAGCTTGTGCTAATTGTAAAACCTTGTATCCTGCCTAGGTGGACCAAGGCTTTTAACGTAAGATAGTAATTATTGTTATTGTTATTTAATGTATATGGGGGGTTGTTAAGGGGTTAATAAATAAGTAAGTTAGTGTTAAAGGAGTAACCATTTTTCCTGTGTAGGAGATCAATGATCAACCTCTAGACTGACATTTTCAGGAAGCCACTATCATTATTACTGGTTTATATTTTTATTGGGGGCCAACATTTTATAACAACCCCTAGAGAGAGAAGGGTTAAAAGGCGCAGTAGTCACAACGAGAGACTGAGCCTTGCCAGGGGACGAGGTAGTCACCACTGGGGGCTTGTGGCTCGACCCAACTACAGAGTAGGGAGGGGGAGCCGAAGGGAGTAGTCAGGAGGGTCAAAGGAGGAGCAAGGCCGGGGCCCAACGCAGCGGGGGCTACAGAGCCCGGTCTTCCAATACAGTCCGACTCGGGGGCTTGGTCACCCACCCCACGAGCCTGAGAGGGTACAAGAGGAACATTCATCAACATGGATACGAAAAAAACACTTTCATTCACGAATGAGGGCCCCCACACCCACCATGGAGCCAATATTAGAGGCAGGACACCCAACAAGAAGCTATCGCCGATCAAGCCGGGGCCCCCTAGGGGTGCATCGTGAGTATACGCCCCACAAACGCCACCTTAAGAACCGTCAGTCCATCAAGATCGGTTTCAGTGACGAAAGGGGGATTGACAATAAAAGGTTCCCCTCGCTCGAGACGTTGGGTACTACAGTTCTACGGGTGCAAGGGTATGCCTCCTCAAACACCTGGGCATCAAAACAAAAGAAGGCCAAAAGAATGATCAAAACAGGCACAAGGTCAGCAGGAAATGACAACAAGAAAGGAGAAGAGGGAGGGGGGGGGGGAGAAAAACGAAACAAAAGGAAAAGGCATCCAGTAAAATTAGTGAGGACGGCAGCAGGAGCACAAGGCTACAAAAGTACAGGGGGACTGCCCCAAGGAGCATCACACTCCGACAGCCGCCCACCAAGCCCCTTCACGGCAGCAATGAGCTGGACCGGTGGGGAGGGGGGAGATAGAAGCAGTGAGAGGGAGGGTGGTGGTAGTGAGGGAAGAGCGGTGGTGAGGGAAGAGTAGCGGTGAAGGAGGTGTTTGGTTAATATGGTTCACATGTTTAGTGATCCACCTGTCCACTTGTGTTATCCAACTTTTCATATGAAGGAATTACTAATTGTAACCTGTGACATATGCCCTAACACAGGAACTAACTTGGAATGCAATTACACAATGAACTTTATTTCATTTTAGTTATATAAAATACATCTTACCTGAATGTTACTCAAAATATTACCGACACTTCACCAACTTTGGAAATATCGGAGCCCCGGAAATAACGACCTGGGTACAGCCCCCATATAGGCTGTTAAATTGAGTGGATACTGTACTCCAGAAATTATGAAACTTCACAGCAATAATAAGTTTTTAAACACACATATAATTTTATTGTTTATTATCAAGACATGTTGAGGTACACAACTGTTTTCAATCAAACCTTTATCTGTACAAATCATGGAATACATTCCTAAGGAAAAGAACATCACTTATGATACAGAAATCACAATAGCATGATACATCCAATGAACAAATCTACAAAGGCCGTAATGAGGGGTTTTAACTTGTGTCTGGGCTAAGGCGTGTGCTGAGGTCTGGCTAAGGCGCGTCTGGGATCATCCAGGACGTAAATCAGTACAGCCACGATGGATCGCACCACTGTGGCTAGATCACTTCGCCACCACAGCCACACAAGCAACGCCATATTCAAGTGGTGTACCTGTCAAGTAAAAAAAGAAAAAAAAGATTCTCTATAATATTCTCTCTACTCTGAGTAAATACCCAACCTGTCCTCCAGTAAAGAACGTCACTTTTCGCTCTTATGCATCACACAAGGCCAAAAAATGTACTAGAAAATTAAAGGGCTCGAAAAAGTGACGTACTGTCCCATTTTATGTTTTGGAGCCTCTGGTAGGGTATGAGAGACTACTTTAAATTGACTGTTTTCTTGACGTTGTGAAACCTTTGGAGAATGGCCTGAAACCCCGCCCATCCCCTGAAACTGGGTAATGACGATCACAGTTATTTATCACCCGAGGCAAACTTACACTACAGTATAGTGTGCCCAAAGCATGGGCTTTGGGCACTTTGGGCATATGTCCTTAACAAATATATCAAATTACACCCAAAAGATTTATTTGGTCTCTGGTCTAACACATAATAATGTACATGAACTTCACAACTCACCAGCTTCTACCATGTAAGGTAGACAACAACAACAGTTATGGTAAATAAACACTCAACTTGACAATGTCCAAATGAGCTCATATTCTAGTGTAAAAGTCAAATGAGAAGTAAAGTGTACCTCTAGCACACCCTGAACAGACTGTTTTTAATTAAAAATCATTTAAAACACAGCAAAACGTTTGGCTACACTGACGCCATAACCATTACTCACCAGACAAATCAGACACATTACAATCTCAGATTCTACACACTCAGACTATAAGCTCATTGAAGTGCAAACTAACATTAATAACAGCAGTAAGTCCAAGAGAACCAACAAGTGAGAAGGGTTATTCAATCAATTCAATTTCAACAATAAGAGGATCGACTGGGAATAAATATGGACCTGGGAAACATTCATTAGGAGATCATCCTACGTGACAAAACTCCCACACAGGGACTATATATAGTCTGAGTGATTTTAGGAGGATAGGAAAATATGAGAAAGACAAGAACTGCCCCTTAAGGGTGAAATTTAATGGAGTGAAGTATATGACAGAAGTGCTTCGGAATACCAGAAAGTTGCAATGTGACGAGGATGACAAACTTTGGTCAATAAGACAAGACCTCTCAAAAGAGGACAGAGAAAAGCTGAAAGTGAACCTTATTGAAGCGAAACGTCTGAATGGGGATAGAAATGAAGAAGAAAGGAATTCTTTTTTCTACAAAGTTTCAGGGACTGTAAAGCTTGTGAAATGGTACATAAAGACAAAGCAACAAAATCATTAGAGGAAGGGGTGTAAAGAACAAAGGGAAGAGGAACATATTCCTGAAAATAATATATACCAACATAGACAGAGTGAGATAAAAAATATTGGAGTTCAAGGATATAATTCAGCTCAAAGTCACAGGTATTATCACATTAACAGAGACGAAACTTGAAGAAAATATTTTAAATGAGGTTGTATTCCCAAGGGACTACTCAGTTTGGAGACGTGACAGGAAACCTAGGAAGCGGGGAGGAGTGGCTGTGCTGGTGAAAGGACACCTGAAGGTAAGAGAGTTAATATTTGAAAACACTCGAGATATTGACATAATGGCATTGCAGCTCTGGAATCAAGATGATAAGCAGATAATTTTAAATGTCTACAGCCCACCAGCACACAACACATGGACAAAGGAAGAACTGGATGACAAACAAGAGGGCCTCATAATGGTCATGAGAGAGATTATGGTAAGAGCAGACAAAGATAAATCCTGATTGTTGGTACTGGGGGACTTCAACTTTAAGGCAATAGACTGGGAGGCCAACAAGGCAAGAACAGGACATTTGGACAAGCAGATTTGTAAACCTCATCTTGAAGACATTCGTGTATCAACACGTCAAGCAGGCCACAAGAATGAGGGAAGGGGATGTTCCGTCAGTACTGGATCTAGAATTCACTAGAAAAAAAGAAGAGGTATTTAACATCCAGTACCTTCCTCCCTTGAGAAAGAGTGATCACGTCCTCTTGGACATTTAATATGCTATGTGATATAATCCAATAGAGAATGGGTAGAGTGAAACACTTATTAAACTTGATTTCAAGAGAGGACGCTATGGGGAACTTAGAATTTTTTTTCTTGGATATAATTGACAGACTTCTTGCTAGACAAGGAAGTAAATGAGATGTATGCCAAATTTTGCACAATATATAATGATGGCACACAAACATTCATACCAAAACAGACATGCAGACCTAGGAAACAGGGTTGGTTCAACAGAAATTGCGGGAGGGCCAGAGATCAAAAGACACACGCATGGAATCATTATAGAAAGAAGCCAAACCCCCCATACAAACCAGCGATACAAAGATGCAAGAAACAACTACACGTCAGTAAGGAGAGAGGCAGAGAGGAACTTTGAGAACGGTATAACAGTCATATGTAAATCAGATCCAGGACTTTTCTATAAATTCATTAAAAGCAAGCTGCAGGTAAATGATAATATTCAGAGGTTGAAAATGAGGGACAGATACACGGAAAATGAAAAGGAAATGTGTGAAACATTAAATAAAAAGTTCCAAAGTGTGTTTATATAAAATGAGATCTTCAGAGAACCAGACACAATAAGAATTCCAGAGAACAACATAGAGCGTATAGAGGTGTGTACAGATGAAGTGGAAAATATGCTAAAGGAGCTAAGTAAGAACAAAGCAGTTGGTCCAGATGGAGTTTCACCATGGGTTATGAGAGAATGTGCATCTGAGCTCAGCATTCTACTTCACCTGATCTTTCAGGCATCCCTGTGTACAGGAGTCATAGCAGACGTGTGGAAAAAGGCTAACATAGTTCCAATCTACAAAAGTGGCAGCAGGGAAGACCCCCTCAATTAAAGACCTGTATCATTGACAAGTGTAACAGTGAAAATATTGGAAAAAAAATAAAAACTAAATGAGCAGAACACCTAGAGAGAAATGATATAATATCAGACAGACAGTATGGTTTTCGATCTGGAAGATCCTGTGTATCGAATTTACTCAGTTTCTATGATCAAGCAACAGAGATTTTACAGGAAAGAGATGGTTGGGTTGACATCTATCTGGACTAAAAAAAGGCTTTTGACAGAGTTCCACACAAGAGGTTGTTCTGGAAACTGGAAAATATTGGAGAGGTGACAGGTACGCTTCTAACATGGATGAAAGATTTTCTGACTGATAGAAAATTGAGGGCAGTAATCAGAGGGAAAGTATCGGAATGGAGAAATGTCACAAGTGGAGTACAACAGGGTTCTGTTCTTGCACCAGTGATGTTCATTGTCTACATAAATTATCTATCAGTTGGTATACAGAATTATATGAACATGTTTGCTGATGATGCTAAGATAATAGGAAGGATAAGAAACTTAGATGATTTTCATGCCCTTCAAGAAGACCTGGACAAAATAAGTATATGTAGCACCACTTGGGAAATGGAATTTAATGTAAATAAATGCCATGTTATGGAATGTGGAATAGGAGAACATAGACCCCACACAACCTATATATTATGTGAGAAATCTTTAAAGAATTCTGATAAGGAAAGAAATCTAGGGGTGGTTCTAGATAGAAAACTATCACCTTAGGACCACATAAAGAATGTTGTGCGAGGAGCCTATGCCACACTTTCTAACTTCAGAATTGCTTTTAAATACATGGATGGCAAAATTCTAAAGAAATTGTTCACGACTTTTGTTAGGCCAAAGCTAGAGTATGCAGCGGTTGTGTGATGCCCATATCTTAAGAAGCACATTAACAAACTGGAAAAGGTACAAAGACATGCTACTAAGTGGCTCCCAGAACTAAAGGGCAAGAGCTACGAGGAGAGGTTAGAGGCATTAAATATGCCAAAACTTGAAGACAGAAGAAAAAAAGGTGATATGATCACTACGTACAAAATAGTAGCAGGAATTGATAAAATCGAGAGGGAAGATTTCCTGAGAACTGGAACTTCAAGAACAAGAAGTCATAGATTTAAACTAACTAAACAAAGATGCCAAAGAAATATAAGAAAACTCACTTTCGCAAACAGAGTGGTAGACGGTTGGAACAAGTTAAGTGAGAAAGTGGTGGAGGCCAAGACCATCAGTATCATTAAAGCGTTATGTGACAAAGAGTGCTGGGAATACAGGACACCACAAGCGCTCTCATCCTGTAACTACACTTACATAATTACACTTCGGTAATTACAAGGAATAGCTCAACTGACAGCTGAAGTATACTAGATCTGCTTGAAGCACATGCCTGTGAGGAGGGTCAGAAAGAGGACCACACTAAAAGGAGAACGCAGACGACTGCACAAAGGAAAAAATAACGGAAATGCATAAACAGACACGACTGTCTTTAACCCTTCCACTGCTAAGGGATCCTGAGGACATTTACACCCCCGTGCGCGGGAAAAAAATTCTAAAAAATTATTTCGTCTTCTAAAAATGTTAATTTGTGTTCCCTGAGCACGGGAAAAAAAATCGTAGGTGACATATTTTGGGCGGAATTGACCGAGGAAGTCTGGCAAAAAGTGGGTGTTGACAGCAGTCGTCAGAGCCGGTCAGCGTCACCCGCGCTGACAGGCCAGAGATACCACAAAGATATTATCACTTAATTATTTCAATGTCTCTGATTGATTTTTTCTTAGTTTTTTGCAGAACTGTAGTATTATTCAATAGTGTGTATTGTAATATATTTATATAATAAAGGTGGTGAATAATCACTATACTCAAAAGTATGGTGTGCATATTAGTGATAGAATTATTTTGTTCATAAAACAATAAACAAATAGTTTGCTGCTATTACACTCTATACACAGGTTATATATAAGTATCTGCATGTTTTGGTCACCATAACGAACCACTAAGTTGGTATTGAGAGTCGAAAAGCAATGAGGAGTGACAGCCACACACCAGCCAGCCACTCGTTGCCACTCCCTCAACAAAGCCTCACTCGCCCACCTTTTCCTCCCACCATCCTGTTTTATATTTTATTCACAATATACAGACGTTATATATAAGAATTTACATGTTTTGTTCACAACTGTACAACTAAGCTGGTATAGTTAGTTCAGGCACTAAGAGTCGCCGCTACACACACAGTTAGCTGGCGGCTGCCCCCCGCACTCATTCAAGTTCACACGCACTAAACTTTATCCCCCAACAATACCGTTTGTGGTGTTATTGCACTGTATACAGACGTTATATATAGGTATGTATATGCTTTGTTCACCACAACTGTACAGCTAAGCTGATATAGCTAGTTCAGGCACTAAGAGTCGTCGCTATACACACAGTCAGCTGGCAGCTCCCTCACTCATTCAAGGTCACATGCACTAAACTTTTCCCCCAACAATACTGTTTGCAGTGTTATTACACTATATACACATATTATATATAAGTATCTACATGTTGTATGCACTGTAACTTAATACCTAATAACTGGTATTAATATGAACTTGGAAGACTTTGAAAGATAAATTGACAACATGCCCGTGCACTCAGCCCCTGGTCCAGACTCGCGGAATTCAATATTCATAAAGAAATATAAAGTACCAGTAGCATGAGTACTCAATATAATATGAAAATAAAAGCCTGGATACAGGGGAGATACCAGCAGCACTTAAATCAGCATATATAGCTCCTCTGCACAAGGAAGGTAGTAAAGCTTTGGCTAAAAATTATAGACCAATTGCACTAACTTCACACATAATACAAGTTGAAAGTTTTTGTGAGAGTAATTAGGAATCAAATTTTTAGTTTGATGGAAAATAATGACCTACACAACCCAGGACAACATGGATTTAGAGTGGGAAGATCCTGTTTGTCACAGTTACTCAACTACTGTGACATAATAACAGAAGCCTTAGAAGAAAAGCAAAATGCAGATGTTGTGTACACAGACTTTGCAAAGGCATTCTACAAATGTGACCATGGAGCATAAAATGGGAGTGATAGCCCATAAAATGAAATCAATGGGAATAACGGGTAAAGTGAGGCATTGGAATTTCAACTTTGTCAAACAGAATGCAGAGTGTGATAGTCGATCAAATAAGATCAAGCCCAAGTGCAGTGAAAAGTTCTGTACCCCCAGGGCACAATCATTGCACCGCTGCTATTTCCCATTCTAATCTCGGATATGGACAAAAATACTAGTCACAGCTTCATATCACCCTGTATCCTATTGTGTCGTGTCATCAAACATGACATCTAGTATCAGGCCCTTGCGACAGAGATAGAACTTTCACAGATGACAAAAAAGAAATGAGCAAAATACTGAGGAATCAGTATGACTGTTTGAAATGAGCCACTAAACACACTAAAGATTGATAACCCAAATAAATTTTTCACGGATGTGATGCCAACATCAAATCATATATCTTATGTCACCCTATCTCCTACTGGATTTTGAAGAAGCCATAGACAGTATGCCTATGCACTTTTCACCAGGCCCTGATTCTTGGAACTCCATATTCATCAAGAACTGTAAAAAACACTGTCGCAGGTCCTTCACATTCTTTGGAGGCAAAGCCAAGATACTGGCATTATCCATGACCTACTAAAATCAGCAGACAAAGCACCACTCCATAAAGGAGGAAATAAGGCAGAGGAAAAGAATTACAGACCGATAGCACTGACATCACTCAACATAAAAAATCTTTGAGAGAGTGCTAAGAAATAAGATCACAAAACACATGGAATCACAGCATCTCCATAACCCTGGACAACATGGTTTTAAAACAGAGCGCTCTTGCCTATCACAATTACTGGACCACTATGACATGGCATTAGATGGCATGGAAGACAAGCAAAACGCTGATGTAATTTACAAAGATTTCGCAAAAGCCTTCGACAAATGTGACAATGGTGCTATTTGCACACAAAATGGGTGCAAAAGGAATTACCAGAAAAATAGACAGATGGATCTACAATTTCCCGACTAACAGAACCCAATGTGTAATAGTCAACAAAATAAAATCCAGACCATCAACCGTGTCTCCCTCTCCCAGGTCAGTCTTCCAGGGTACTGTGCTTGCTTCAGTACATTTTCTCATCCTCATATCAGACATGGACTAGGATACAATCTATAACACTGTCTCATCCTTTGCACATGGCACTATGATTTTTATGAGAGTAAACAACATAGAGAACACAGCAAACCTCCAATCACACGTAAATCACGTCTTTCAATGGACTACAGAAAAAATATATGGAATTTAATGATGATAAGTTCCAGCTCTTGTGCTACAAAAGAAATGAAATTATATATATGCAGAAACCACATACAAAATGCAGCCAAATCATAACATAGAACGAAAAAGCAATGTAAAAGATTTGGATGTACTCATGTTGGAAGACCTTACATTTAAAGAACACAATAAAGTAGCCATCACAACTGCAAGAAAAACGACAGGTTGAATAACAAAAACTTTTCAAACTAGAGATGCTATACCAATGATGATATTCTTCAAGATACTAGTGCTCTCTACAGTAGAATACTGCTGCACAATGACAGCCCCTTTCAAAGCTGGAGAAATTGCTGACCTAGAGAGCATGCAGAGATCCTTTACTGCTAGAATCTACTCAGTAAAACATCTAAACTATTGGGACCGACTAAAATGCCTAAATCTGTATTCTCTTGAGCGCAGGTGGGAGAGGTACATAAAAATTTACACATGGAAAATAATAGAGGGGCTGGTCCCAAACCTGCACACAGAAATAACATCGCATGAGACTAGGAAGCATGGCAGGATGTGCAGAATACCCCCCATTGAAAAACAGAGGTGCAACAGGTACCCTGAGAGAGAACTATCAACATTGGAGGCCCGAGACTGTTCAAAACGCTTACACTACACAAAAGGGGTATAACTGGCTGACCTCTCACAGTGTTCAAGAGAGAACTCGATAAACATATCCAAAGGATACCTGATCAACCAGGCTGTGACTCATACGTCAGGCTGCAAACAGCCGCGTCCAACATCCTGGTTGACCAGTCAAGCAATGTGGAGGCCTGGGTGATGATCGGGCCGTGGGGAGGCTAAGCCCTGAAACCAACACAAGGTAAGGTACACAAGATAACCCTTTGCAGATGATAAAAAAATCAGAATGAAAATTTTCACCATAAAAGACACTGAAAAACTGCAGGCAAATACTAATAAAGTCTTCGATTGGGCAACTGAAAATTACATGTTTAACGGTGACAAGTTCCAGTTACAGTACTTAGGTATGGTGGAAATGAGGAACTTAAAACACAGGGTACAAGACACAACCGAACCTACTCAAAAAAAGGAAAGCAATACAAATCAAGGGGCCCAGAATGTGGAATGACCTTCCCAACCATGTTAAAGACTGTACCTCTCTCAACCAGTTTAAGTTAAAAACGAAGCTATACCTAATAAATTCCCTGTAACCTACCTTACCCTTCTATTGTCAACCAATGTCTGTTTTTCTTTAAAGAGCGCTGTTTGTCGACATAATTGTATTTGTCCTGCTTTTTCATCTTTGTTTTCATTTCTTGTTTTCATTCTACTCATTATGCTCAATTAGTATTACGTTTGTCATTTAAGTTTATCATGCCCGAAACGCTTTGCGTAATAGTGGCTTTAGGCATTGTATGTACTAGCTTTACCTATAAGTCAACCAATCCTTGTAAAAATTTATTGTATGTATGTACCTTACCTAAATAAAATTGTATTGTATTGTATTGTATCGTATTGTAATACATAAAAGATCTGGGAATTATGAAGTCTGACAACCTTACATTTAGTGAACATAACAGAGAGTATAGCGGTTGCCAGGAAAATGATAGGTTGGATTATGAGCACGTTCAAATCCAGAGACTCCACAGCAATGCTAATACTGTTTCAATCACTGGTACTGTCCCATCTTTAGTATTGCTTGAAACTCGCTTCCACTTTCAGAGCAGGAGAGATCTCTGAATTAAAAGGAACATATTGAACATATACAGCAAGCATAGACACGATAAACATCTAAATTATTGGGACCGTATCTAAGCTTTCAAAATGTACTCTTTGGAAAGGAGATGAGAGAGGTGTCAAATAATATATACATGGAAGATACTTGAAGGCCAGGTCACAAATTTGCACAGAACCAACAACAACAAACTGGAGCGAAAGAAATGGAGGGAAATGCAGAATAGAGCCAATGAGGAGTAGAGGTGCCATATCAGAGAACACTGAAGTGCTGGACCAATAGGGCTGTGCTAGATATGTGGGTCTGTGGGCCGCTCCAAGCAACAGAACTTTCAAATCCAGAGAGCCCATCACAATGGTTATACTATTCAAATCACTTGTGCTGCCCTGTCTTGAGTACTGCTCAGTACTCACTTTCCCCTTCAAAGCAGGAGAGATTGCTGAAATAAAGGGAAAACAGAAAACATATATACTGGTATATGGCATACATAGACACGATAAAGCACCTAAATTATTGGGATCGTCTCAAAGCTCTCCAAATGTACTCACTAGAAAGGAGACGAGAGAGATATCAAATAATATACAAGTGGAAAATACTGGAGGGCCCCTGCGAAAAGGAGATGGAACTTTTACAGATGACAACAAAGAAATGAGCGAAATACTGAGGAACAAGTACGACTCTGTTTTCAGCGAGACACTACACAAACTAAAGATTGATAACCCAAATGAATTTTTCATGTCTATGATACCAACATTAAATCATATATCAGATGTCACCCTATCCCCACTGGATTTTGAAGAAGCCATAGACAGTATGCCTATGCTCTCTGCACCAGGTCCTGATTCTTGGAACTCCATATTCATCAAGGACTGTAAAAAAACACTATCGCAGGCCTTTCACATTCTTTGGGGACAAAGCCTAGATACTAGCATTATCCCTGACATACTAAAAATAGCAGAGATAGAACCACTTCATAAAGGAGGAAATAAGGCAGAGGCAAAAAATTATGGACTGATAGCACTAACATCACACACCATATAAATCTTTGAGAGTGCTAAAAAATAAGATCACAAAATACATGGAATCACAGCATTTCCATATTCCTGGACAACATGGTTTCAGAACAGGGCACTCTTGCCTATCACAATTGCTGAACCACTATGACATGGCACTAGATGTCATAGAAGGAAAAATGCTGATGTAATTTACACAGATTTCGCAAAAACCTTCGACAAATGTGACCATGGTGTTATTGCACATAAAATGCGTTCAAAAGGAATTACCGGAAAAATAGGCACATGGATCTACAATTTCCTGACTAGTAGAACCCAATGTGTAATATTCAACAAAATCAAATCCGGTCCATCAACCGTGAAGAGCTCAGTTTTCCAGGGTTGCTCCAGTACTTTTTCTCATTCTCATATCAGACATTGACAAGGACAACCTATAGTACTGTATCATCTTTTGTAGATTACACTAGGATTTTTATTAGATTAGACAACATAGAGGACACAGGAAACCTCCAACCAGATGTAAATCAGGTTACCGGGGGGATATTAATAGGGTATTAAAAGTATCAACACAGGACAGAACACGAAACAATGGATATAAATTGGATAAGTTTAGATTTAGGAAAGACTTGGGTAAATACTGGTTCAGTAACAGGGTTGTTGATTTGTGGAACCAATTGCCGCGTAACATTGTGGAGGTGGGGTCCCTCGATTGTTTCAAGCACGGGTTGGACAAGTATATGAGTGGGATTGGGTGGTTATAGAATAGGAGCTGCCTCGTATGGGCCAATAGGCCTTCTGCAGTTACCTTTGTTCTTATGTTCTTATGTCTTTCTATGGGCTACAGAAAATAATATGGTGTTTGACGAAGATAAGTTCCAGCTCATGCGCTACAGAAAAAATTAAAATATAAAAATGGAAACCACGAACAAAATGCAGTCAAATCATAACATAGAATGAAAGGGCAATGTAAAGGATTTGGGTGTATTCATGTAGGATGAACTTACATATAAAGAACACAATAAACTACCTGTCACAACTGCTAGAAAAATGACTGGTTGGATAACAAGAACCTTTCATACTAGAGATGCTATACAAATGATGATACTTTTCAGGACACTAGTACTCTCTAGAGTGAAATACTGCTGCACAAAGACAGCCCCTTTCAAAGCTGGAGAAATTGCTGACCTGGAGAGTGTGCAGAAAACCTTTACTGCTAGAATCCACTCAGTAAAACATCTAAACTATTGGGACCGACTAAAGAGCCTAAATCTGTATTCTCTTGAGTGCAGGCGGGAGAAATACATAATAATTTACAAATGGAAAATAGTAGAGGGGCTGGTCCCAAACCTGCACACAGAAATAATATCACATGAGACCAGAAGGCATGGCAGGATGTGCAGAATTCCCCCATTTTTCAATGGGGAAATTCTGCACCTCTGCACCAGCAGAGGTGCAATAGGTACTCTATCAAATCCCTAGAGTGTTATACCTTCCCCGATATCCTTAAAAAAGTAAGAGTAAAGTAGTATATTCTGTGCCAGATAGGCGCACTTAACAAACAATGGGGGGTACTTATCAGACAATGGAATCAGAGGCGGGGAGCCAGATAGGCCCACTTATCGGACAAAAGGAATCAGAAGCGGGGTGACAGATAGACCCACCTCAAATTGTAGTCTACGGTGTGCCCCCACCACATGTCACTTACACTGTGTCATCTCCGTTTAAACACTACACTCATTATAAATATATAGGACTAATTAAGGATATATATATATATTCGAACAAGTCTGAATGGCCCCTCCCTTATATGGGAGTATTTAAGGAGTATTAAATTATAAATCCTCCCCCCCCCCCCCCAAAGGTTAAAAAAAACATCAAATAATTTATTAAATGCTTTATTAGGTAAAAACTACAAAATGTATAAGTAATTATGTTAGTTAATAATTGTAGTTTACAGAGTGCTCTTGCCATATTTCACTTACTACAGCTCTACCCCTCCCCTCCCTATCCCACACCCCCATCCTCGTCTGAGTAGAATTGTGACGATTCCTCATCAGTGAAGAGTGGGGGAAGGTCTTGAGCCCCATCCCCCCCCTCTCTTGGGGGGGTGGGGTGAGTTGGGTGGACACCTTTTGGCTGAGTTTCCTCCTCTCTCTCATCGGAAGTGTTCTGGAAAGAGATGGGGGAAATAATTTATAGTGATTAAAGGTTTTTTATATAATTATATATTTTATTAGAAAAATATTATATTTTTCTCTAAGAACAACTAGTACATACCTCTCCCCCTGCAGGAGCGGCCTTGTGTCCTCTACAGCAGGCGTCGTCAATTAGACTACGTAACAGCATCTTGTTTGGGGCAGACCCCCCACGTAGAATTACTACTCTACAAATGTGGACGGGTCCCAAGAACTGCACTGGAGAAAAACATAAGAGGTGAAATAGAGGATATACAAACTTTTTTTTATTGAGGGAAATAAAACATAAAATAAATCTATTAGCAGAAAGATAGGGTAATACTAACCAGGTCCTTCAAGGACTTCAATCTTCCCCGCAGGTGTTTTTTGAGAGACACCTCCCATTTCGTAGGAGGAAGACAGTCTTCTGAGGGGGGTGGGTGGGGGAGAGGGGTTTTTATAGGAGGCTACACCCCTTGTTAGGTAGGTTGCCTAGCTAACAAAAATATTCTCTACACCACCTATAAGAACCAACCCCTATACCTCTACAAAATGTCCTAACACAATGATGTTTCATAGGAAAATATCGTCTTGCATAAGCAAGGGCTCGTTTATCATTTAATTTTAAAGTAATGCTTGAAAATACATTATGTAAGTAGTGTACTGTTGAAGGCAACCCCAGGTGGCTCACCCTATGAACGAACATGACGCAATACAGTCCACAGGCGAGAGTAAAATCACTCTGGAGTCTGTAGCGCATTCCAAACACCTTTCTTATTTTGTTAGTTTTAATAAATCCTTGAAAATGACGTCCGTAAGTAACTGGCGATATTGCATAACTATCAAAAAAAAACATCCGATGATTAACTTTATCAACATAAATTCCTACCCAATGTCCCATAGTGATTCTGCTATTTGAAGGTAAAATATTAGTTATGAAAACAATAGGTTTTCTTGAAGATATATTTAAATGTTCTATCTCATCAGCATTATAACAACCTAGGTAGAGTGTTCGATCCCCTAGATTATTTTTTAAATTAATATTTATATCATAACAATTCATTGTGTTTTTTTACGCTCGCACGTCACACAGAACAGTTCTCTGCCCATCGATGGATAGTACCCCGGTCGTTTCCCCAAACAGTAAAACCAGCCTGTTATATGTAACACCCCCACCAAATTCAAGCTCCATACGCAAGTTGCCAGATTTCTCCACAGGGAGGGAATCTTTTGTTTGAATGGTGGTTAAGTCAAAGGCGAATATTGATCTTCCCTTATTAAAAGAGTCATAGGCCAGTAGTGAATCACGCTCTAAGCCTAATGTCTTCAAAGTTTCATAATAAAGGCGGGAATAATGGTTATCGAAATCGCCACCAATTCGGTAAATTGCATTATTGTTCAAATACATAGCAATACTTTTCAGCTTTGCATTTTCAAAATATAATCCATTACCTTGGTGAAGACCGGCGAAATAATTCATTGGAACGATTATCATGTATATCTTGTGTGGAATTACTTGCGCCCATGGTTGATCAATTAAGAGACTAGTTTGATTCCCTGCTAGAACAAATGTTTTAGAAATGGTTCTATTGAAAGTATAGGTTATGGGGTCGAGGGATGCTAACAGTGAGCTGTTTAAGGCCAGGTAAGCACTTGGGTAGGGGAACACCCGCGTCACCCATAACTTAGCATAATCCATATGCAGGCGATACTTAGAGCCATCGTCCACGCTTGTATTTAGGACCCAGGCATGGGGGGAGAGCTCCAATCTTAGTCGCATATCTATATTATCTAATATGTATTGGTCTAGGGATGATATATCCAATAGGAGGGGGAAACACATCGACAAACCTTTACTTTTTAAATCACCCATAAATTTTTTATCCTTGGCGGTTGCTCCAGTAAAATAAGTATTTGTAAACTCATTAGTGATTATACCGTCGTCATCTCTCCAGTCCCTACGAAAGCCTCCAATTCTCCCCAAGGAAGACATTTTTGATGGAGGCATGGAGGTAATTAATTTAATAAACGACCAATAATTAAAATTAGTATTTGTTTCAACTACCTGCTCTCCTAAAAACACCTGAACACCTTTAAACATGGTATTTGACAACCCATTCACAAATTCCACATGGTCATCCTCTTCCAATTTTGTGGTATCGTCATCTTTCGTTAAAGATACCTTAAAATCTATAACAATATTAGCTAGATCTAAGAAGGCGCCCTGGGTTCCAGGGATGCGGAATTCTAAGTAATTATCCCGCAAACGTTGATTAATGGGGAGGTTGACAGGTAGAACGTCTATTTGCTGCGTAGAGGCAATTGAACTCTCCACATTACGTATTCTGTTACTTCTAGGAAATTGGTCAATAATACTGGAACTATAATATTCTAGTGGTATTTTGACCCCAGCTCCGCTAGGCTCCCCCATGATCCCTCCGAAAGTTGAAGTATGACTGCTTACGTTAGCGAAAACACATCATTTTTATACCCAAGGCCTCGTTTACATTTTTTATTTTTATTTTTTCGCCTAGAGAGTCTTTTAATTTTACCTCCCATTACCAATTTCTTTCCCACACTCTTAAGAGCATCAATACCGTGAGTTCTCAGAGCACTTTTTACATCCCGTTTACCACTGCTTAAATCACCAAGGACATTTTTCCCAAAATCGATGGCGCTAGGTGTTACAGCTTTCATGAAAAATGGTATGGCCCGTCGAGCAATACCAGCCAAGGTCCCAAAGAAACCTCCACCAGATCTGAGATAAGGCGCTTGGAATGTGTGTATGTCATTCATCGCCCCCCCTCTCATCCCATGTCTCCTAGGGGGAGGTGCGAATATCTCCCCGAACTCCCCCTGGGAGGGTGGGTGGAACGGTATTCGCATTCTGAGGTCTCTTCCTATAATAACCTAAGTCGAGGCTAAACACTTCTTTATATATATGTTGCTATACCTTAGGGCGGATATGTAAGACCGCCGTAACCGACCTCCCATCTTCAAAACTAACCATTCGACCAAACTGATCTGTTATTTTAATGCTAACTTTCTCCAACGTGTTAGTGTTTAATGTTTTGTACACTAGAGGGTGAGCCCCTCTAGAATATGAGTCATGATAATTGATTGCATCTAAGATATTTACAATCTGCCCTCCGTATCGTTCAGGCTCGATGACGTCACTATAAATGAGTAAATAGTCACAACCCCCGTCAATGTCTGGGGGCGATAAGGCCACAGTCTTGGAGGCTGACGTAATGTCATCTGTTTTTGCTCGATAAATGGTGTATTTGCGACTGCTGTCAAAACCAAGTACATTAGCTATTCTGTGTTTAAATTGAAAGCTGAGAGAATTTAATGAGCCAGTACTTCCACTGTTAAGAGTTGAAGCTAGTAATACCCTCTCTACAGATTGGTCATAGGTGAGGATTGGTTCTTTATCTGAGAAGTATATTTTGAAATCATCCCTAAAGCTAAGCTGCATGTCGGTGGTTATTTGTCGACTAACCACGTCTGTAATGAATTTGATGTTTCTTGATAATATGTTGGTTTTTGGGTGGAAGGTGTATATGAGGTGTTCTGGACTCTTAGAAAGAGTTCCACGTTTAAAAGTGGCATAGATATCTATACCAGAGTCCTCCTCATCTTTGATGATGGCATTAATTCGCCTGGGGAGGAGTATGTTGACTAAAGCCACTTCATGTTTAATGGAAGGGTTTAAATGTAGTGTTGGGATGGTGTTTGTAAATGCTGAACTCGTGTTGTTGTAAATATCTCCTTGATCGAGACTGGTAAGATATATGTAATGTTCTTCCCCCATTGTCCCGTTATGTACTGAAAGGCCAATATACAGGGGATGGGTTTTTGTAAGAAGGGAGAAAATAAACAACATAACTTATATTTTATTTTATTAAACTACTTAAAGAACTACAACAGGTGAAGATTCCCACACATTTTTTAAGAATAGTGATTAACCACTCCCCCCTCGCTACTACTACTGCTGGCTGCTGCTACCTCCACTGCTGCTTCCGCCGGGGCTACTGTAGCTGCCACTACCTCATCTTCTTTACTGGAGTGGTGGTTACAGCTTTCGTTGTTTTTTCGGGGGGGAGGATAACAGGAATATTTCCTGCGACTCTCCATCGAGGATGGAGTCGATACGGCGATTCGCCCCCGTTTCAAAGTCGAGGAGTGGCTCAATCCTCCGTTTAACTGAGGTTGACGTTGTAGGGGGCGGTGGAGAGGTGGCGGTGGAGGTGGAGCCGTATTCCTGAGAGTGTTTCTTCTTCCTGGGTGTGGCTGGTGGTGCTGGAGGAGTAGAACGAGAAGAGGTTCTTGGTGTGGTACCACCCTCTCCCACCACGGCGTCGAGCGTTATAGTAAGATTATCAGCACTTGGGTCGTCGAACGGGAGGGGTGCCACTGATGGGGTAACAGCGGCAGGTCGTTTGAGGATGACTAATTCTTTGTTGACTTTGGCGAGTTCTTGATGAAGAGACAGCAGCATGGGTCCAATGTCCTTGTGCCAGTTGACAATACCGTCGCGGGAAGCCCCTAAGCCGTAGGGTACCACTAGTCGAGTCATGGTTGGGGTTGCCGCCATTAAACTGCCCACCTTTGTTAGGCTCATCTTGAGCCAGTATCTGCGATTCTTGGCGGTATCCAGGGTAACATTAGTGACGTAGTGAGTGTCGGCGGAAGTCTGCACTTGTTCCTGGGCTATTGGGTTTGACTCGAAGGGGGCTCCTGCCCCGAATGCAGAAATCAACCCCACAAAAGTGGGCCTGAAGTAAAGGACGGGCTCCTCTATGAGATCTTGTCCGTCGGAGGGGAGAGGGGCTATCTTCACAACAATGTCCCCCGGGGTAGACCGACAACGAATTATTGCCCTATTGGCATTACCCAGTCCTTCACGTTCCACACGGGCGTAGGAGAACGTCTTCCAGATGACGGAAGCCAGTCCATAGGGTCGCACAACAGCAGCTGCCAGATCGTAGATGATGACGTCCCCCACCCCAAAGGCGTGGGAGTCAGTGATATCGTCGCTGACGGTCTTGATACAAGCCAGAGACATGGTGAGAGGGCGGGTGTGGGGAGCTCGTCGTCGTCAACTGTAGTATAGTGTTCCAGGAGCGGCGGTGGGCGACCTTTAAATACACCTGTGACCCACCTGGGGGGAGAGGGGTGAAGGGGTGTGGGGTAGAGATCACCTTATGTGCCCATAGACACTCCGCCCAGACTCAAAGGCTGTAATCATATCACGATGTTGGAAGGTTAATTTTTCCATCTGCCAAATCTCTGTCTGGATCTCCTGAGATGAATACTCCTCATACCTTTTCACCGTTTCTCCAAATGACTTAAAAAACCGTTCTGGGGGAGCACTCAACACAAGACGGTCATAACAATCCCATAAGGCATATATCAATCTACTTTTGTGTTCGACAAACTTGTAGTAACGTTGAGTAGCAACCAAACGCTTCAATAGGGGAGATTTTTCTCCCTCCTCTACTGCCGCAGGGGGGGTAGAAGCTCTCTCCATGGTGGATACACAACTGAATATAAAGTCGTTTAAGATGTGCTTCATATAGGTTTTTTTTCAATACGGTTCCCAATGGGGCCTCCTATGGATACCCCTACCCCCTTTTAACTGTGATCTGGCGCGAGAATTACGTATAAAGGATGGGTCTACACCAGCCACCTTCAGTAAAATCCTTACATCTGCCTTGTCACCCGTCCTAAATTGTCCCTTAGTAAAGGCTATAGTTTTAATTATATCTAAAATATTTAAATTTTGCACAGGCTTTAATAAATTCCCGCGACTATCCCATACCACCTGTTGACTGTTTTGTTCAAACATGTTCAATAATGTTTTGACGTGGGGAATTTCCCCTATTTTAAAATACACATTTATTAAGTTGTCCAGACTTGGATTTTGGGGTGTGGTGGTGGTGGCTTTGTGGCGAGTGGGCCCAGCAACAGCTACCCGCATCTCAGGCGGTAGAATGGAATGTATCCTTTTTTTTATTTGTTTTTTTAAAGGGCGACGGTCGCACCTGTCCCGCGTTTTTTGTTGAAAGAAGCCCGCGGCGGCGGGCACCTGCGCGGCGGCCGGCGCTGCGGGGGGGCGGGCAATATCTTTTAAAGGTTGTCTGACCAGTCCCCCCTGTCTGGTAGGGCTATATCGTTCAAAGGAGCTACCGTGGCAACACCGTCCACAAGTTGTTGTTGCTGGAGGGGGTGTGGGGGGAGTGTCCACTCCCCCCACGCCATCATCACCACCGCTAGAGTCACAGCCAAGGTGCTTACAGCCGCCACCAACATTATTAGCCGAATTGTCCCATTTGCTTTCGTTTTTTAAAGAGAAGGACTTATTTCCACCTCTACCACTGGTGGAAGAGGGTGGAGCCACCTCATTAAGAGGCGATGGAGTACTCTCGTTTTTATTAAATAAATATTTTTCGGCAACGAGTCGTGGTACTAGGCAATATTCTTTCACCATTTTTTTCTCTTCTTACGTAATTACTTAATTAGAGAGGAAATTAACGATACAGCCAAAGGTAACAGAGCTGCCAATATAGCACCACCTCTCCTAGAGGTTAAAATGATTTTCTTTTTGTACAATGGAGTTTTCTTACGCGCCACAGAACGAATGTCTTTCTGATACCTCTGTAGTCCATTAATTATCTGAGGTTGAACTGGGATGTTTCGTTTCAGAAAATTGGCAAAAATTTCACAAATTGATTCAATTTCCTGTCGTTTTAAAGCCTTGATTAGTTTATTCCGCTTCTTGGGTGATAAATTGTTTAATAAAAATAACAGTTGATGGTGTTTCTCTACGAGAGAGTCCTGATGAACTGTCATTTTTTTTTTCAAAATTTGACGATGTCTTGAGCTTTAATCCAGCAATTGCTGGAATCTGGGTACCCTCTCCACTTGACGAAATATTCTCTGTGTCCTTTCGATGTCTTCTTAGACTGTAATATCGTTATGGGGAAATAGTCTGGAAGCGTTGTTGAAATCAATTCTTGCTCATAAAACATACCACTGATCGGCTCGTTGGTTAAATCTTTGACTTTATAGGTTGGAATTGGTTGTGTTCTATCGATATGAGACACTTGAAATATTTCTTCTGTATTTTGGGGCCAAAAGCCCTTGTGAAATGTATTCCTTCGCTTTGCTAGTCGTACATACTGCCCAACCTGCAGTTGTGGACTGATGGAAGTTATGGGGTGGTCATTGTTTAAATACATGACCTTAAACTGTCTTCGTATATCTTCAATGTTTTGCAACTTATGGATGGCATGTGGAGTATTTTTTAGTATTCTGTGGAAAGTGTGGTTGTATACATTCACAACTTTTGGAAGGATGTGAATGTATTGTAAAGAATTAGCCTGGGTCATATAATGATACAGTTTATGTTTTAAAGTTTTGATGGCCCGCTCCACTATACTAGATTTCATTTCCGAAAATACACTATATAACTTAATATTTTTCTTATTCAGATAATTTTGAACAGTCCTGTTGTAAAATTCTCTACCTCGGTCGGTGAATATTCGTCTTACCCCGTGAAACTGAGAGGTTTCCTCTAACACCTTCTTTAGGGCAGCTACCACCTCTGTTGAATTTTTTGTTTTTAAAGTTTGAGTCTGCATTAGGCGAGAATAAACATCGACACAAATCAAAATATATTTTACACCACTATTGTATTTTTGTAAACTACAAAAGTCTCCCAAATCACAGGCAATTATGTTGCGGGGTTTAGGAGCTAATATTTTTCGCCGAGGAAATCTAACTAAATTTCTTCTGTGTAATGTGTAAGATCGTTCCCCACGGAGAAATTCCCTCACATCTGCAATACTGATGCTGGTGTCTTTAAGTCTGGCAGCCTTATACAATTTTTGAATTGATCCTGTGAAACCACCCGGGGTAGAAATGTCATTGTAGATGGAGGTAAGAATTGACCGTTTCTGCGTCGTTAAAGGCATTTTTTTTTTTTTTTTTTTTGATCACATATGATAAACAATTTCACACTGGTCTTCATTGACAACCCCCGTTCGTAGTTGTAATGTCTCAGGAACTGTCAGATCAACCAATAAATAGCCATACTCTCTCTGGGATATTGCCCGTCGGTATATTTCGACGAAATTATTAATAGTTTTCCGCCCATATAACTGTCCACTTAAAATTTCAAGTTGGGTTATGTCTCTCTGCTTCATTAATATATAATGGGTACAATTCAGAGTTATTGTCCTAGCATATTTCCCCTGGGGAAACAAATTTTGACTAATTAGAATTACAGAAATATTATCGTGTCTGCCTCGGGTGAAGATATTGGCTATAATTGGACTCTGAATGGCTTCCAGGTATAAGTCATCAATTATATACAAAACTGACTCATTTGAAAAAGGATTCTTATACTCTAAAGGGTTAATCAGCCCTTGGGAGAGAGTAACCTTTTTTTTCAAAATGGGGTTCTTTGAAATAGGATGATCAGTATTATTTGCAGTTGACACTATAATTTTTGAGAATTTCCCGTGGTATTTAACACATAAATTTACCACCAGGCTAGTTTTCCCAGAATTGCTAAATCCAGCTACAAATATTCTCGCCGGTTGATGAAAAATATTAAGTTGGTCGTCTGTGGCAGAAGTACACTCCTCCATATTTTCCTCATAAATGATCCAATTACCTGTGGGACAGCCACTTATATATATGTATATATATATATATATATATATATATATATATATATATATATATATATATATATATATATATATATATATATATATATATATATATATATATATGAGAGTGGGTGAGTGTGAGTGAGAGTGTGAGTGTGAGTGTGAGTGAGTGTGTGTGTGAGTGTGTGTGTGAGTGTGTGTGAGTGTGTGTGAGTGAGTGTGTGTGTGTGTGTGTGTGTGTGTGTGTGTGTGTGTGTGTGTGTGTGTGTGTGTGTGTGTGTGTGTGCGAGAGTGAGAGTGTGAGCATGTATTCACCCCAAGGAGCGCCACCCTCCTCAGGACAAAGGCGCCCCTACCTGGGTTTTTGGGGCTCCCATTGAGATGACCTCCAGACGAGAGAAAAAAAAAAGTTCTCTATAGCAAGTCTAATCCTTCTCTTTCACACAGGAGCTGTGAGATGTTGCATGTATTGTGTATTCACCCTCCAAGGGGTACCACCCTCCTCAGACCATAAACAGCCTACCTGGGTTTTTTTTGCTCAACTCCCATAGAGATGACCACCAGACGAGAAAAAAAGTTCCCCATAGCAACCCTAACCCTTCTCTTTCACACGACGGGGGGAGGGGTTGTGAGGTATTGTATGTGGCAACACCGCCCCCCACTTGATCATCAAATATAAGGACACCACACGCCCCTCCTTCAGTTAGTTAGTATACATACAGTTTGTGTTGAAACCTTCCACTCCCCATCCCCGTCTAGACTAACATGTAAGTAAATTAATATCTATTTCATATTTGGAGATATATATATATATATATATATATATATATATATATATATATATATATATATATATATATATATATATATATATATATATATATATATATATATATATATATATATATATATATATATATAAGAGAGAGTGGGGGTGTTTTGAGAGAGGGAGAATATATATATATATATATATATATATATATATATATATATATATATATATATATATATATATATATATATAAATATATATAAGAGAAAGAGGGGTGTTTTGAGTGGGAGAGAATATATAATTATTTATTTTATATATTTTTTTTTCCTAGGAGTGGGGGATAATGTCACTCCCAGGTGATATTTGCAACATTTGTGGTTGGAGCTCATCACCACAATTCGTGCATACAACTTATTGCTGCCTCCGCTGTGGGGAAGCTGTGTGTGTTCAATCTAGTGGAGTTCACAGGAGAACCTGTGGTGGAGGTAAGCCCTTATTTATTTATTTATTCGTATTTATTTCAAATGAGAAATATTGAGATGGTTTCCCCTATCTTCATGGGGGTGTGGGGGCTGTGTGAGTGAGAGTGTGTATATTTATGAGTTATTTCCTTGTTAGGAGGTAAACATCACCGGCCTACCGGAGAGAGTGGTTTTGTATGCCTCATATGTGGTAGCGTCACCTCGAAGCCTCACCCCACTTTCACCTGCAGCAGTTGTGGGGTCACTTTGTGTGAGCACTTACCTCTGAACATCTACAATCATGTCCCCAAGGTGAGTGAATAAACCCTCTCTCCAGTTTTATTATCTTAAGAAGCTTTCTTGAGGCGTTATGTCATGGGGTTTAGTAGAGTGTGATGGGTGTTGCCTTTTATTATTAATATTATTATTATTGTTATTATTATTATTATTATTATAATTATTATAATTATTATAATTATTTTTCAGGGGTGCTTCAGAGGCAGGTAAAGACATCTCAGGGGCAGGTAGGAGAGGAACTTCACCCCAAAGCCCAACGTAACAATAGCCCCTTAGGTGGTGGCGGGGGTAGACAGCCCTTTGAAAATGGGGGGGAGGAAGAGATGAGTGATGATGGTGGTGATGGTGATGATGATGGCGGTGGTGGTGGTGACATCCCTCAGGCAGGTCCTAGTGGTCTTAGACCCCATGACAACAATCGAGATAGAGATGGAAATTCCTCAGAAGGGGAGGATGTTATAGACATCCCTCACTTAATTAATAGGGTGGGGGCCCTGGGGGATCTCTTTACTAGAATGGAATATTCCATCCCCCCAGCCTTTGCCACAGATCCTGTAGGTCTTCTAAGCAACTTTAGAGAACTATTCTCTAACGAAATAGAGAATTACATGAATTCTCTGGCGGGTCATGGCAATTTTACTTCATCATTCAAAATCCTCCTTGAAGTGAAGGTTACACTTTTAAAGCAACGTCTCACAGAAGATGATGACTATAGGGAACACTTCATAATGGGTGATCTTATTGATAGTTGGGTGGGATATATGATTACACGTCTGGAGGATCTCCTTTCAGAAACAGAGGGGAGTGGTTTTATATTATTTAATGTTGATTTCCTCAAAATCGTTATCTGTAATGGTAGTGTAAGGTCAGTTTTGGGGGATTATGTCCCTTATCCCCCCTTTCTAAGGGGGCGACACGAGGTCTTCAACCCAAACCCAAATGGTAACAATGGAACATGCATTATTCAATGCATTGCTGCTTTTCGGGCGTCACAACAAGGATGGAAATGGAAACGTATAGGAAGACTTGTAGAGTCTCACTCTAGGGTTAGGAAAATGGTCAAATACGAGCAATTATCTTTCCCTCTCTCATGGGAGGATATCTCTAAATTGGAAAAAAGGAATAAACTCTCCATTTTTTTGTATTCAATTCACAAACATACAGACGGTGCCTATCATGTCTCTCTTTGTCGTCGTGGTAGCAGACAGTACTCAGACATAGTTCCATTATTATTATTGGGGGAGTCTCATGTAAGTCTTATTAAAGACTTAAATAAATTTTTACGGAACTTTACCCGCAGCCACAGGCGAAAGACAGTCTTCTGTAGAAGCTGTCTTTCTGAATATCAAAATTCTAGTGAGCTGTCTCACCATTCTGTTTCCTGCGACATCACGCAGAAAATGATTTATCCCCAGGAGGGGGACACCCTTCATTTTAAAAATACAGGGAAAGGTTACCCCCCTTCCCATGTAGCTTATTTCGATTTCGAGAGTGTCCTAAGCACTGAGGATTGTCTAGGTTCTGTTACAGCCATACATAGACCTATAGCATACAGCTATATAATTGTTGATAGGAACCACTCCGTCATTGATAAATTTACTTATTTTGGGGGGGACAGCGTCACTCATTTCATGGAGCGAGTTGCCACCAAATGGGAAATAATCAGATCCACCCTACCCAAATATGAAATAGACATGTCTCTTGAGGATATGGTTCATTTTAGGAGACAGACTCACTGTCAGTTTTGTGAGGCGGTATTTACACCCACCAATTTCAAGGTTCAACATCATGATCACCTTAGGAAAAAACTCAATTATATTGGAGCTCTATGTAATTACTGCAACCTCCGCCACAAGAATGCTCTAGAGAGTTTAGTCCTAATTGCCCACAATATGTCTTATGACATGGGCTTAATTTTGAGGGAGTTTGCCATGGGTTCAAATATTAAGAGCAATATCCTCATGAGGCAGGGAACTAAATATCTTAAGGTAGAAATAGGCAACCTTAAATTTCTTGATTCACTGGCTTTTATTACGGGCAGTCTTTCGTCCCTAGCAAAAACCCACATTGATTCAGGCAGCCCCTTAACATTCACTCACTCAATGATAGAAGGTTTACCCGAAGAGAGTCACCACCTACTCTTAAAGGGTAAGCAGTTTTTCCCTTATGAATATGCCACAAAAATCAGCTGCTTTAATGATGCAACACTCCCCCCTATTGAAATGTTTTACAGCTCCCTAAACAAATCATCCATCACTTTGGAAGAATATAGTCATTCTAAATTAGTATGGGAGGCTACGGGATGTGAGTCATTAAAGGATTATCTCCTTGTTTATTTAAGGTGTGATGTCGGTTTACTGGCTGACATTTTTACTCACCATAGAGTAATTCTAAATGATATATTTTCCTTAGAGATGACTCACTACTGTAGCCTTCCAGGCTACTCCTATGATTGCTTCTTGAAAAGTAGCAAAATATCGTTGGAGTTAAGTGCAGATGTGACGTTGCACAATCTCATATCACAAAACATACGAGGGGGTTTTACAACTGCAGTTAGGAGTTATGCCAGAGCTAACAACCACTATGTCAACCCATCTTTTAACCCCCAGGAGGATAGGTCTTCTTTCTTACTATACCTCGATTTCAACTCCCTTTACGGGAGTTGTATGACTAAGAAATTACCCTATGGTGGTCTAAGAAGGTTGTCATCTGATGAGATGAACTCCTTCATTAGCGAAGGGAAGATAATGACAGAACAGCCATTCTCTTCTAACAAAGGGTACTGGCTATTAATTGACACCAAACATGTGAGACCTGAAATAGCTAGACTAACAGACGATCTACCCCTTTGTTTACACCATAGGGGAATAAGTATGGAGGATATCTCACCATTTAGTAGGGGACTTCTGGAAACAAACAACATCACACACCTCCCCAAAAAAAACAACAAGTTGGTAGGGGATCATCTCCCAAAGAAACATTATTTCATATCTCTACACCTCTTACAGTTATTTATTGAGATAGGTCTTGAAGTAGGGGCTATTCATGCCATTTATGAGTTCCACCAGTCTGATTTTATGGCAGAATTTGTTAACACCAACGTTAACAATAGAAATGCTTCCACCAGTAACGATAGGAAAACACTCTTCAAATTACTGACGAACAGTGTTTTTGGTAAAACACTACTGAACCCAGCCCGTTATGCCATTGACACCAAACTAGTGACTTCAGCTAGGGTCTTTTTACGAGAGGTGAAGAATCCTCGCTTTAAACGTATGGTGCATTTAGGTGACAATAAATTATTGTCTGTCAGTTCCAGACCATTCATTAAAATTACTCATCCTAATTACATTGGGTTCCAGATTCTTGAGCTAGCAAAATACAGTTTGTACCATTTTTGGTACAGGGTACTTAAGAACCACTATTCAGATAGGGCAGCACTGATATACAGCGATACAGACAGTTTCATCTTCAGTTTAATGACTGAAGATGTCTTTAACGAGATGGGGAAAGAACCCCTTAGATCATGGATCGATACCAGTAACTTCCCTGAAACTCACCCCTTGTATGATCCTTCTAAAAAGGGTGTTTTAGGTCTTTTAAAGTCAGAGGTTTCAGATAGACACATCCTTGAAGTTGTAGCTCTCAAGCCCAAAATGTATAGTTTGCTGTTGCACAACAATTCAAATTCCATTACCGCTAAGGGTATCCCCCGCGCTGTGCAAAGATCTTTAACTCATAGCCATTTTAAAGAAACCCTTCACAACAATTCAGTAGTAAATACTTTTCAATACTACCAAATTAGGAATTTAGGAGGGCAAATGGTCACCACCCATAATACTAAGAGGGGTTTAAGTGCATTTGATGATAAACGCTATTACCTAAATAAATACAAAAGCCTAGGCTATGGCCATCCAGACATACCACCTGACCCCCACCCATCCACCTCAACCCAAGGGGTGACCGCTGGAAGTGAAAGTGATGACGTCATCGAGCCACACGGTGAGGAAGGGCGACACCCTTCCAGTGAGAGTGAACGCTATGACGACAGTAGCCCCCTAGGAGAGGAAGTAGAACCACAACACCTCTTTCTCCCTCTGGATGATGACTCATCGTCATCATCACCCCAGGAGGGGGGGGAAGACCCCACAACAGACCTGTGGGCACGGAGGAGGGGTCTAGTTAGACAATATTATGGGGGGGAATTAGATTACGACTACGTTTAAGCCACTATGTACTTTTGTTAATATATTGTATAAAACAAGTGTTATTTCTTTTCACCCACTTTTATTTTGAGTATATATATATCCTATATAGCTCCGGACATATATGCACATAGTCCTGGAGGGGCCATTCAGACTTGTTAGAATATATATATATCCTTAATTAGTCCTATATATTTATAATGAGTGTAGTGTTTAAACGGAGATGACACAGTGTAAGTGACATGTGGTGGGGGCACACCGTAGACTACAATTTGAGGTGGGTCTATCTGTCACCCCGCTTCTGATTCCTTTTGTCCGATAAGTGGGCCTATCTGGCTCCCCGCCTCTGATTCCATTGTCTGATAAGTACCCCCCCATTGTTTGTTAAGTGCGCCTATCTGGCACAGAATATACTACTGAGTAACGCCAGTTCATAAAGGAGGCAATCCAGCAGACATAAACAATTATAAACCAATATCAAACCTACCCATACTATCAAAAATATTTGAAAAAATTATCTACACACAACTCTATTCCTACTTCATAAAACTCGACATACTTAGCCCCTGTCAGTTTGGCTTCCGCTCCCAAAAGAGTACCAACGATGTAATTATTAGTCTCTTTGATATAATTTACTCAGCCCTTGACAAAAATGAGTTTCCGATTGGACTCTTCATTGACCTGAGAAAAGCCTTTGATACTGTTAATCACAACTAACTCTTACGTAAACTCCATCATTATGGAATCCGTGGCCATGCCCTGGACTATATCCAATCATATCTTAGTGATAGACACCAATGTGTAACCATCAATGATATAACCTCTCCCACTCACAGTATAAGCAAAATAGACTGAGCATACGCAAAAATTAAGAAAAGAAAACAGCATACCCTTTACATTAAAGAAAACGAATTCATCGTTTCGGGGAGAATATTCTAGGGAGGCTAGCCGGTAACTGTAACAGCCCGATAAGTGCAATTATGTACTAAATACATAAGTATGAAAATGTACTTATTACATTTAGTATTAAAATGTACTGTCTATTCGGAGGATGGGTTGTATATATATATATATATATATATATATATATATATATATATATATATATATATATATATATATATATGGCCGGTTTCAAGTTCATGTCGACTAAGACCTTTTGTACGATGGTACCCATGTATATATATATATATATATATATATATATATATATATATATATATATATATATATATATATATATATATATATATGTCGTACCAGTAGTAGTAGCTTCTCAGCCTACTATGCAAGGCCCGATTTGCCTAATAAAAGTTTAGGCAAATAAAAGTTTTTTTTTTTAGCCCCTGTTATCCACACCGAGTTCAATATCTTCCGGAAGAGGCAAAACCACCAAAACTTCGTTTAGCATCTTTTTGGTGCACAACCTCTTCGTGGCACAGATAACTCCCTGATCCATAGGCTGGATGAGAGAGATTGTGTTAGGAGCAAGTGCCATACATGTTATCTTGCCATCATGTGAGGTTAACCTTCAAACCGCGCATATCATATATAAATGATATCAGTGACAAAACCTAAACCGCGCACATCATTTATATATGATTTCGTGTCTAGCGCTATAATTTAAACGCCCCGCCTGGGATAGGGGCAGCTATAGTACAGCCACGACCGAAAGTTGCCAGATGCCACCTAGAAAAAAAATCCAGGCCAACATTCTTGGGTGTTACAGCGTCAGTATTGAGCAAGCCACCAAGGCTGGCGCACGCAGCACAAGCTCACAGCACTGCTGTTCAGCTTGTGATCACAGCATCGCCTACAAATACCATAATATAAATGTAACCCGTTCTCGCAAATTCGTAAAGTCAATATTGACTTATTAACTACGTGTATAGGTGATATACTAAACATAATAGATACCCTTAAAAAGATTCATAGAAAACACCGACCTTACCTAACCTTGTTAGTATCTTAAGATAAGCATCTTATTGCTTCGTAATTACAATTATTACTTAACCTATACCTATTATAGGTTAGGTAATAATTGTAATTACGAAGCAATAAGATGCTTATCTTAAGATACTAACAAGGTTAGGTAAGGTTGGTGTTTTCTATGAATCTTTTTAAGGGTATCTATTATGTTAAGTATGTCACATATGCACATATTTAATAAGTCAATATTGACTTATTAAATTTGCGAGAACGGGTTGTATAAATGATACTGCTATTATTTAGCAGTGATAGTATTACTGAAGCCCCCTGACTGTGATAAAAGTGACCAGGATTCTGATAATAGCAGGATTGTGGTGATATTTAGCGCTGTGCTCCATGGAGGGAGGAGTAAGGCTGTGGGAGGGAGGGTTGTGGTGTCGTTTTCTGACTGTGTGTGGCCACCATTTATTGACTGCACTCACCATACCAGCTTAGTGGTTCGCCATGGTGAACACAAATGTAGATACTTATATATAACGTGTGTATAATGTGAGATAACAGCGAGAGGAGTAGGTTGGGAGCCGCCATTTTGGTGAGGGAGGAGCGTCGTCTGCACGACTTGGCATGTTGTTTACTGATGGCCACTATGATCTTTGGGCACCATACCAGCTTATTTGTTCAGGTATGGTGAATAAAACAGGTAGATACTTATATATAATGTGTGTATATAGCGTAATAACACCACAAACAATATTGATGGAGGACAAATATTAGTTCGCCTGGCCTTGAAGGCGGCCGCCAATCAGCTGACTGTGTGAGTAGCTACGTCTTTGTGTCTTTACTCACCATACAAGCTTAGATGTACAGTTATGGTGAACAAAACATGTAAATACGTATATATAACGTCTGTGTACAGTGAATAAATACAGAAAGAGTATTGTGGGAGGTGAGTGAGGTGGTGTTGAGGGAGGGAGTGGCTCGCTGGTGTTTGGCGATCACTCCTCGTTGCTTTTTGACTCACAAGACCAACTTAGTAGTTCGTTATGGTGTACAAAACATGCAAATACTTATATATAACCTGTGTATATAGTGTAACAACAGCAAAACTATTTGTTTATTGTTTTATGAACATAATAATTGAATCACTAATATGCACACCATAATTTTGAGTACAGCATTGGTTCACACATTTTATAATATAAATATACCACAATTCACTGTATGGAATAATATTACTGCAAAAAAAAACTAAGAAAAAATCAATCAGACATTGAAATAATTAGGTAATAATATATTTGTGGCAACTGCCGTCTGATAGCTCGGGCGGAGTAGACCTCGTCTGGCAAAGGCTCTGCCAACGCCCCTTTTTTGCCACACTTCCCTACCCTATTGCGGCTAAAATATGCCACCTACGATTTTTTTTTTATTTTTTCCGTGATCAGGGAACAAAAATGAACACTTCTATAAGACGAAAGAATTTTTTGGATGATTTTTTTTTGTTGCGCCTGTGGGTGTGAACTCCATTTGGGCCCCTAGTGGTTTGAGGGTTAACGTGTCAATTTTGGGGTGGGCAGGTGCATTATCAAGCAGCAGCAAAGCCCGAACTTCACTTGGCCTTACTTTGAATTTCTTAACTTGATAGGCACGAACTTCCCTGTAGAACACGTCATGAAACCAGGAAAGAAAGATCTGTGTAAACCATGCATTTTGTGAGTTATAATAATTGACTGGCAGTCTGTCCATGCAATGTTGCAAGGCTCTTGATTTATTTGATTTGCCAACAATTGCACACGTGATTCTGTTTGTGCCGTCGGCTATTGCACACATCATGGCCGATAGCCTGTCCTTGTTGACCTTACGGCCTGGCACACAACCCTCACTCCTCATTGCTAGTTTTTTCTGGTAAACTCCTCCAACACAGCCCAGTTTCACCAGCATTATAAATTTGATAAGAATATAAATTATTTGCCAAAATGTATGCTCTTATTTTCTCTTTAAATGGTTCTACACTGCTTTCATCTGGACTCATTTTTTCACCGACAATTTTCCTCTTCTCAATATTGTGCCTACCCTTGAACCTTGCAACTCACCCTTCACTCTTTTCGAAATCCTTTATTCTAAGGCTTGCAGCATTTTGTATTTCTGGGCTGTGAATTGTTACGCCAGCTGTGCGGTGCTGAGCAAACCATTTGTACACGGCCTCATCCAACTGTACATGTGTCGAAGTTTTCATAGTCTTTCTACCACACCCTCTGCTAGTGCTTGCACCTTCACTTTCACAGGTTGAAATGACTTTCATAATTTTCTCTTTTTGTTTCCTTACATCAGAAACAGTACTAGTGCCTACATTAAATTCCTTGGCAACACTTGTCATGCGCCACTCTCCTTGGCCTTGTGTTACATGAGGTTACAGTTAAACAGCGGGGGATCATGCTACTGATCCTATAACCTCATGCCATGTGCCATGGGACTTCACTCCCTCCACTAGGGTATTACATATCACCTCAGGGAGCTCTCCTAGTCATGCCTCAAAACCGGTCACCACTTGACCTTGGACTCAAGGGGAAGAGGAGAAGGCCCAGCCCACACTACTAAACTTGGTCCTACAGTATGTGACTCCCCCACCGGGCCTGCCCACCTATGTGTGCAGAGAATTTGCCGGACTTCCGGCCGTAGCCTCACTTCCACCTCTTCTGGTCGCCAGCTGGGTAATTCTCTCAGCGTCCCAGCAACGCCGTTAGTTCGAATATAATATATTTACAGCAGCCTAGGACCGTACTATATGCTGCCAATACTAGAATTCAAATGTACAGTCATGTTGCCATCTCAGGGTCACTCATTAGGGAATGCTAGTACCAGTGTTCAAATCTCATGTCGTGTTGCCAACACAGGGTCTCTCTCTGTCATGCCAGTAACAGTACAGTATAATCATGTTATTAATCACAAAGCTCAATGAGATGGAGGTTATACCAAAAGCAGTGATAAAATAATAAAAAGTTTACTCAAAGTAAACTGCAACACACGAGATACATGTTATTTATTTATTTATTTATTTATGCATATACAAGAATGCACATTGGGAATGTGAGGATACATGATATGGTAATTACAGTCTTGTAAAGCCACTAGTACGCGCAGCGTTTCAGGCAGGTCCTTAATATAAGAAAATTTTAAGGAGGTAAATACTTGCAAAATTTATAGACAAAAAATTATAACAGTTACATGGAATGAAAAAAAGAAGATGAGAGAAAATTGTAGGTACAGTATATTAAAGCACATAGGTAGCTAAGATTGATTGCAATAACAGCTTGAATGGTAGTTGACAAAAATTGGTAGGCACAATACAGCAGAAACAAATATAAGATTGATTGCAATGACAGCTTGAATGGTAGTTGACAAAAATTGGTAGTCACAATACAGCATATGGCTAGCACATAAAAGAAGACAGCAATGAACACAATGATAAGGTTGTTTGATACTACATAAAAATTAGTAGATTGGGTAACACTAGGTACAGAGCAAATTTAAAGCTCAGTGTAGGAAACTAAGAAGATGAAGTTAGGTACTTTTTAGTTTTGCTTTTAAATAAGGCAAAAGTTTTACAGTTTTTCAATTCACTAGGGAGTGAGTTCCATAGACTAGGTCCCTTAATTTGCATAGAGTGTTTACACAGATTAAGCTTGACCCTGGGGATATCAAAGAGATATTTATTTCTAGTGTGGTGATAATGGGTCCTATTACATCTGTCCAGGGAGAGTTTCAGAGCATGGTTTGCATTTAAGAACAGGGTTTTGTAAATGTAGTTGACACAAGAGAATGTGTGGAGGGAGTTAATATTTAGCAAGTTTAGGGATTTAAACAAGGGAGCTGAGTGTTGTCTTAAAGCAGAGTTAGTTATTATTCTGATAGCAGATTTTTGCTGTGTGATGATGGGCTTATGGTGGTTTGCAGTGGTAGACCCCATGCACAGATACCATAATTAAGATAGGGGTAGATTAGTGCATAATATAGTGAGAGGAGAGCAGAGTTAGGAATATAATATCTGATTTTGGAGAGTATACCAACTGTCTTAGAGACTTTCTTAGTTATGTGTTGAATGTGGGTGCTGAAGTTGAGTCTCTTGTCTAGGAATAGGCCAAGAAACTTGCCATCATTTTTATTACTGATGTTAATGTTGTCTATCTGTAGCTGAATTGCATTTGATGATTTGCTTCCAAATAAGATGTAGTAAGTCTTTTCGATGTTTAATGTTAGTTTGTTCGTTGACATCCATAAGTGGTCATTTTTTAATTCATTATTCACAACATTATTTAGTGCATGTGGGTTGAGGTCTGAATAGATAAGGGTAGTATCGTCAGCAAACAATATAGGTTTGAGAATATTAGAGACATTAGGCAGATCGTTTATATATATAAGAAATAGAAGAGGTTCTAAGATACTGTGGTACTCCAACGGTAATTTGTAGAGTGGAAGAAGCTGTATCTTTGATGGTTACATATTGGTGTCTGTCACAAAGATAGGATCGGATGTAGTCAAGGGCAAGGCCTCGGATTCCATAATGCTGGAGTTTAAGTAAGAGGTAGTTGTGATTAACAGTATCAAAGGCTTTTCTTAGGTCAATGAAGAGTCCAATCGGAAACTCATTTTTGTCAAGGGCTGAGTAGATAACGCCAAAGAGACTAATGATTGCATCGTTGGTGCTCTTTTGGGACCGGAAGCCAAACTGGCAGGGGCTGAGTATGTCGAATTTTACGAGGTAGGAATAGAGCTGTTTGTAAATAATTTTTTCAGATATTTTTGATAGAATGGATAGATTTGATATTGGTCTATAATTGTTTATGTCCGCCGAATTGCCTCCTTTATGGACTGGCGTTACTCTTGCTTTTTTTAGGATATCAGGGAAGGTGTGACACTCTATAGATTTGTTGAACAGTAGTGCTATGGTGGGGCAAGGGCATGGGAGGCTCTCTTGTACACAATGGATGGAATTTCACTCGTGTTCCCTGCCTTGGTTTTTAGAGAGTGTATGATGGACACAACATCTGCCGGGCTGATTGGTGAAAGGAGAAGATAGTTTGGATAGCTGCCTGAGAGATATGTGTTAATATGTGTCCGAGTCTGTGGGATTTTACTGGCAAGATTAGAGTAGTGTAAAGTGCGACTATGGCGACGCGCGCCACCTGCCCAGGTGGCACTCTTGAGTGCCAGCTGAGCAGGTGTCGCGCGTCGTCGTAGTCGCAGAGGGTTTTTGGGGGGATTTTCCTGGAAGTTTGGCATGTTTCGGACGCGTGTGAGCGTCTGGTGTTACGGTATGTGGTCAGGAAAGAGAGTAAGTTATGTTGTTGGATGCCAGGTGGTGCGCGTCGTCGTAGTCGCAGCGCGTCATCGTAGTCACAAAGGGTTTTGGAGGGGAATTTCCCGGAAGTTTTGGCACGTGTCGGACGCGGTCTTGAGTGGTGGGTGAGCAGGTGTATCGCGTTGCTCTAGTCGCAGCGCGTCGCTCTAGTCACAAAGGGAATTTCTGGGAAGACGTATGAAAATACAAGGATAAGAGTGGAATATGAGGAATGAGTAAATGAATATGTATGTGTTTGTCATAGACTTAATCCTGTGTGACGATAATAGTTTGATGATCGTGAGTAGAGGTTGAGGGGATCCAACATAGTGGATATGTTGTTTGGGGAGGGGAAGGGGGGGGAGGAAGAGGAGAACCCCCTTACCTGAGAGGAACGCCTGGACGTCCATTAGCTTCCCCCTACAGGAAGTCGTAAGTGGGAGAGGAGGGTAAGAGAGCGAGAGAGCACCCTCCTGCGGAAGTGGGTCATTCCCTTAAAGGGTTTTCGTTGTCTTAAGACCAGACTTGGAGCTGTTCATCCCGCCACGGTTCCCCATACACTGCGATTCCGGTAAGGAGGGGAGCGAGGTACATACGACAGACCCACACCTGTCAGCCATCAATCACTCCCACCCCTCATCCCCACCCGCTCCCCATACCATCAACCATTGTTCTGTGCAATCCCCTTTTAGTATTATTTCTGTTAAATATGTGTAAGCTATATCGTAACGTGACCAACATGGTGAGAGCAATAAACGAGGGAAAAGTAAACACATTATATATAAATTTATTTCTTTATTAAACACTTAAGCGATTTACAACGATAATAATAATAATAATAATAAGACTTCTTCTTGGTGGTTTAGCTAGCAGACAGATGGAGAAAGGCTTTCATTCAGTCCATCGAACCTTCCCACCACGCTAGTCACCAGTCAATCTGTAGAAAGGGTTTAGGTAGTAGACAGACCGATTGGGAGTCATTCATCCACTCCAACAAACCTTCCCGACACGCTAGTCAATCAGTCAATCTGTAGAAAGGGGAAAAGGTTATAAGTTTTGTTGTTGTCAATGTTGTAAACATAAATACAGACATTATTATGTTCATCATTCAATCCTAACATAAAGTATTACTCACCCTACTATCATCCTAGCCAACTTCGTCACACAGCGTTTCACACTCAGCATCACTACTGTTTAAGCAGAATGTTTGCTTACACACAGGCATTTTCATCTGAGCGTAATTGAATTTCAACACTTTTTCATCATTCTTGCGAAATTGACCATATTTAAACGCTTCATCAAAGTGAAGCAGGGCGGCCTCTAAGCCTAGTCTGCAAAAATGATATGCAAAATAAACGGCGTAATTCCCACAGAAGTAACTATTCAAGGATTGAATCCTTTTCTTCATAATATATAGGGTATAGTCTTGGAAGTAAGACATAAACTCTTCGAAATTTCTTGAATAAGATCCTATTGCAGGATTGGCATAGCTGTCTAGTATAACTATCTCGCTTCTACCTTCATCCTTATTTACATAGAATGTTATCCAATGGCCCATTTTATTACGAGAACCCGACTCCAGAGTGTTCATTATGAACACCACAGGTCTTTTTTTATGTATTTTTATCCATATTTTCCGTACGTCATCAGCTAGGAAACATCCTAGATAGTCTACCTTATCACCTAAATTACTTCTGATAGCCTCATTTATTTCCAAACAATTCATATTAGTATTTTATCCTCGCGTATCGCAAATAACGCGACAATCCGCGTTAATGCTGATCACACCTGTTGTAGACCCATAAACTAGAATGACTTTATTTCTAGCCACTCCGCGTTTAAATTCCAAAGCGATCCGCAGATTACCACTTTTTTCAATCGGGATGGTGTCATCTATATCCTCAGGTTGTAAATTAAAGGCCAGTATGGTTCCACCATTCACATATGTGTCATAAGATAATATATTGTCTTTATCGAAGCCTAAGGCTTGTAATGCGGTATAATACAACTTGGCGCAGTTATGAGGGAAGTCACACCCAATATTGACAATATTAGTGCTATTCTGCGATATTAATACTTTACTAAGCTCGCAGTTTTCCAAATAAAGCGGGTTGCGATTATATGCACCAGACACTGCCTCCATATCAAGGATGATCATATATAAATGTTCTGGTATAACAGTCCCCCACGGCTGGTCCATTGTTATAGAGCGCTGACCTGTGCCCAATATATACGTTTTGTATAGTTTTATTAAAAGTATACGTAATAGGAGAGTTGTTCTGCACCATGGCTTTATTAACAGCTACTAATCCTTCAGGGTATGGCAATACCCGATCCACCCATAGACGTGTAGACTTGATATTATATTTAAAATTAGCGTGTTCATTATCGCTGAGTATAAGCCACTTATCAGGTTGAAGTTCGAGCCGCACCCTGATGTCCACATTATCCAAAACGTATTCACTAACGGATGTGACATCCAGCATTAGTTTAAAACAAGTATTCACGCCACTCGTTTTCATATCAGTCATCCGCTGCTTCTCACCAGCCGAGACGTTAGTGAAATAACCAGCTTCAATTTTACCAGGATCGACTTGGTTAAAAAACTGTGACAGTTTATCATAGCGGTTAGCCTTACACCCAGAAATCGTAGATAATAACTTTACGTATGACCAGAATGAGAATAAAGAGCTGGTTTCAACTACTGTTTCGTTTAAATACACAATAGCGGATTTGAATAGAGTTTGCGATAATCCATTCACCAACGATACGTTTTTAGCGTCTCCTAAAGGCGTTATTCCATCTTCTTCGGTTAGATCAATAGACAACTCCAAAGCTATAGATGATAAATCCACCAGTTGGCCATTCACTCCCTTGATGATGAATTCCAGATAGGTGTCTGTAAACTTATTATTGACCCCAGAATTCACAGGTAATACATCCACCGTTTGTCTGCTGGCAATTGTTGATTCTACCAATCGAGGGGAAAATACTTTAGGAAAGGCTTCACTAACAGCAGCTGTATAATGTTCTAATGGCACCTGGAGGCCCAGAGCGTTATATCCGGCCATGTTCGCGCTTTAGACAACACCAGCCGAGTGAGAAGAAGTTATGACAGCACATTATTATATTTCGCTTTAGTAAAACGTTTGATGTTTACTAATTTTTTTGTTTGTTTATTCTTTTTCTGCACTCTTCCACCTATCATTTGCTTCCCCACTCCTTTCAATGTTTCAATTCCGCGTTTCTTAAGAGATTGTTTGAAAGTTTGTTTGTCATTATTAATGTCGTCTAGTACGTTCTGCCCCAAGCTAAGCGCAGCCGGGGCCAGAGTCCTCATGATAAAGGGCGCTGCTCGACGCGCTATCCCGCTTAAAAAGGAAAATATTCCTCCTCCTCGCGTATAACGTCTACTGCTGTTGAAAATCCGTATATCATCAGTCCCACCACCTCTAGAAGGGGTTAACAGAATGTATAATTCCTCAACAGAGGGGGGAATAAAGTGGACACGCATTTCTCCGCTTGTTTCAGACGAATGAGGAGTGGCGGGAAAGCATTGGTGTTATATACCTCCTGCAACGGGGCGTACATGCAAGACTGCTATGGTGCACCCACGTTCATCGAAATGTATTGGGTTACCATCTTGATCCCTAATAGTAATGCTGACGCTGTCTATCATGTTAGTGTTAAGACGCACATATAGTTTTTTATTGTTGCTGTTATCACTTCCATTTAGGGAGATTACATCCAAAATATTTACAGACTGGTTTCCATATCTAGTAGAAGAGATTCTATCGCAATAAACACACAGAATATCAACTCCTCCTCTAGGCATTGGCGGGAATAGACATGTGTTAAGTACACTCGAGGCATACTGACGTTTTGCGAATATGTCATATTCTATTTCTGGAACTACGCCCAACACTTTCCCAAAAGCGGTTCCAAATGATAATGTAACTCTACTGATTTTTTATGCCCCGTTGCAGAGCTAATATTCTCATCACTAATCACAGTAGTGAACTTGTTTCGATTGGAGGAAGAATCATATTTAATAAAATGCGTTCCATATTTAGCTGAAAATTGTTTTAATGACTTTCCTAAAAAACTCAGTTTAGCATTACTTGAAAATATGACCTCTATTTCTGTATTAATCGTGGTATTAATTTCTTTTATAGTTCCGGCTAAAACATCAGATGATAATAAATGCTTTGAATGCATGTATTTCCCCTCGCTCACTTTCTCATACGTAACGCCTACACGTATATATGCCTCGGGATTATCACGCTTAATAACGTAATGTGAAGTGGGGAGGAGTAATTTTTGTAGACACATTTCATAACTCCTCCTGGGATCTAATTCTAGCTGGTTAAACAATCGATTTTGGAAAGATGCGGGGATGTTATTGGGGAATAAATGCGTATCTGATACGCTAGTGGCGTATATCACGTGAGTGTCCATCGCTCTGTCTCCTTAGACTGCTTTTTGCCTAGTAAAGCCAGCTACACATTACACGCTCATTTATATACACTCACCTGTTAATATACGATCCAGGAAGCATTCCTTTTACTGTGAGGATCAATCTTGACAGTTGCCTTTCTCTTAACAGATGGAGGTTCATACACTTGACTGCTTGCCGTAGTATTACGGAATAAATCTCGCGATGTAGATGTTAGTGTGAAAAACAGTTGAGCAATGGGGAGTTTATCCGGTAAAAAAACAGATTTAAGCACAGTCATTTTATGTATAATGTCATTAATTATATGTATGCCAGATACCGGAGCTAATACATTTCCATTCAGATCCCAACGAACGATTCCGGTAGCATCATAATGGTTTAGCAAGGATCTTGCATATTCATGATCTCGCACTTTCAACTTCAAATCTATTAAATATTTTATGGAAGGGTTGGTATGCAACTGAGGAGGAGGTGGCGGTTTGACAGTAAGATGACGAGCAACCGCTTTCACAGTGGGGTAAGCAGGGCTGTGTGCAGCTTTCCGGTTGTCCACTATTTTACGCGGTACGAGATAAAAGGCTTTCATTTTACTTATTTACTGAACAACCGTGTAATTAAACTAGCTGCTATTGGTAAAATAATGGATAAAATACTGCCTCCTCGTTTGCTGGTTAATATCCGTTTCTTAGTTGACACAGAAGGTTTCTTACAGGCTAGTGACCGAATAAGCAATTTATATTTTTTCAACTTTTTAACGACCTTGTCAGGCACGGGCAATTTTTTTTTTAAAAAGTTATTAAAAATTTCTGATAAACAATTTATATGTGGTTTCTTCAATTTTTCAATCAACTGCTTTCTCGAGGAATACTGAAGTTTTGATAATAGTTGGATCAATTCCTTGTATTTATAAACTAAGGGCTTCTTCATTATAAATGTAATATCTCACCAGCATCAATCCATTGATCAAATGATCGATCATAACCTGCGTACCTAACTTTATACTGGAGTTTGCCAGAGACTCTGCGTTGTCCCAATACCTTCTCAATATTAAAGGTTTGAGGCAAATGTGTTGGTGTTAATTCTTGTTTATAGAAGCCACCATCAATTTCTTCCCCATTCAGATCTTTTAGAAAGTATAAAGGGATGTGTTGTCTCCGATCAATACGTGTAACTGTAAAGATCTCTCGGGTGTTCTGCTGCTTAAACCCTTTCTTAAACTTGGAAATGCGATCAGATAGAGTGATGCGTACTGTATCACCAACACTCAATCGAGGAATGACAGCTCTCTTTGATTTGCTCGGGCTTTTATACATTAAATCAAATTGTTTGGCGTGTTCGTTGGGCGAGGATAGAGCGTGCACCTCCGCAGGTGTCTTCCCCTTCAATCCTCTGTGTGGGGTTAAATTATATGTTTTCACAATATCTGGTAGAGCCTGCGTGTATTTTAAAGTGTTGTGCGCCATCATAAACTTGTAAAGTTTACCTTTTAAAGTACGTATGAACCGCTCAGCGATTGAAGCTTTAGTCTCCTGAGAAAATACACTATATAACTGTACTTTCCTTGCTGTCAGCATTTTTTTCATAGTGGCGTTATAAAATTCTCCACCTCGATCAGAATTAAATTTGCGCACTCCCTGAGAATGAGGTGAATCTAGAATTAAAGCTAGAGCATTACTGGTGCTTTTCCCATCCTTGGCGCGTAGGGGTACTACTTGGGCGTACCTGGAGAAAATATCTACACATACGAGTAAATATTTCACTCCATCATTATGTTTGTCCAATAAACTCATCTCGGCCAAGTCTATAGCTTGAAATAGTCGCGGTTTAGGGCTTAACACCCGACGCCGAGGGAATTTATGTGGTTGTAAATAATGCAACGTATAGGAGTCAGAGCTTTTCAGATAGTCCTTTACATCGGCTAGAGTTATACTAGAGTTAATTAATTTGGCGGCCTTATACAATCTCTGTACCCCTCCAAGCCCCCCGCTAGATGAGGGGTCGTTATATACTCGTTCCAATACATCTTTCTTGAACACCATTGGTAAACTATCTCATAGGGCGGTTCGTGAACAATATTACCGCGTAATGTTATCGTAGATGGAGTGTTCGAGCCCAGATGTACTAGCAAATAGCCGTAGGGCTGGCTAAAAACTTGCTTATATAACTCTACAAATTTCTTTGAATCCACTTTCCCAAATATTTGTCGTCCGAGTGTTTCAATTTGTGACAGGTCTCGTGATTTAACCAATATGAAATGAGAAGCATTTAAACTAATATTCCTAGAATATTTACCAGGAAAAAATATATTTTGAGTAATCAATATGACGGAAACCATGAAATGTCTGCCCCTAGTAAACATGTCTGATACGATTTTTGAATTCGCAGACTCTGTAAAAAGGTCATCATAGATTACTAAGATATGCGAGTCATTATCTACTCGCTCTTCCACAGGATCAATAATGGTTGAATGCTCGATCAGCTTCCCTTTAATTTGTGGATCTGATCGTAATTCAGAGTAACCTCCTCCGCATATGATTATTGAGGAGAACTTGTGTTGATACTTCCTTACAAGTTTACTGCACAAGTAGGATTTTCCGCTGTTTGAATAACCAGCAATAATAACACGAGATGGTTCTCTGAAAATATCTAGATGTTCCGCATGGATTATATCATAGGAACTGTCCATGATTAATGCTTCGTTAAGACTGCTAAAAACTAAGGAACTGAGGTGGTATTTATACAAACATAGACATTTACAGGTGTTTATTCACATATTTTATGTACAGCAACAACATTTTTAAAACTAAACATAGTTCTTACAGTTCACAAACAAAAATATTAAACATCATATTTTTTAAAACTAATCATAGTTCTTACAGTTCACAAACAATAATATTAAACATCATATTCATTTAGTATAAAAAGTTCTAGTCATATGGGGCAACCATCTTAATACTACCTAACAATTGTACAACATAAAATCTAGCGATGGTTGAATAGTTTCTGAGCTGTAGCATCGCGTTTGCTCCAGGGATGGAATATTGGGTAGAGTCTCTGTGCTTGCTCTACTTCCTCCTCCTCCATAAACACTTCTTCCATCTCCTCCTCCTCCTCTCTCACTTCTACATCCATCTCATCTTCATTGTTATTGGGAATATCAGGATGACCATACGCTAGGGACTGTGTGGGGCTTAAAATGTAGCGTTTATCGTCAAATGCTGACAATCCTCTGCAGGTGCTGCGACATGTACAAATCTTTCCTTGCACGTTGCGTATAGATCTCGACACATACCTGATTGAAGTGTTTGTTTCAAGAGTGTGTTGAAATGAGTCATGTGAGAGTTTCTCTTGTAGATGGTATGGTACGCCCTTACACTTACAAGTGTGCTCCCCATCATGAGTGGTGAACGAATATGTTTTAGGTCTGAGAGCAATTAACTGGTTAATAATCTTAGAGCCTATTTCAGACTTGAGCAATCCTAGTTCACCTTCTCGCGCTTTAGAGTAGGATGGATGTGTGTCATTAAAATTACTAAAATCCATACAGTCGAAGAGAGGAGACTTATTCAACTCTTCAAACACATCCTGACAGTCCAGTTTAATGATGAAAGAGTCTGTGTCTGTATATAACAGACTCGCTTTATCCCCATACGCGGGTTTGACAACATCATACCAGAACTCATAGAGTCGCCTGTTAGCAATTTGAAGTATATGATAACCCAGATACGTAGGAGTGTTGACTAGGAGAGACTTCTGTTTGATAGTACATATCACACGATCCTTACTTAACAAAAGACTCCGCTTGAAGAATGGGTTTCGAGCATGTTTCAGGAAATGACTACGATCTGTGACCAAATAGTGTTTGTTCCCATATTTAGATACATCTGTGAGACTCTTTCCATATATAGAGTTTGATACGAGTTTGAAAGCCTTTTTTTTATCGCGCATTTGGTACTGGCACGTTCACGAACATTGGTTTCAATGAAGTCTTTAAGGTAACTCTCCTGCTCGAATTCGTAGATGTCGTGAACTTTAGCTACTTCTAATCCAATGCGCATGAGTAACTGTAACAAGTCCAAACTAACGAGGTAGTCTTTCTGAGGAAGGTGAGAAGCAATTAATTTAGTGTTGTTTTTAGGCAGCCCACGACTTTCTTCTGTAAGAATATTCTTACTGTAGGGTGAAATGTGTTCCTCAGTAATGCATGTATGGGAAAGAACAAGGGGCAGTTCATCTGTATACCTAGCTACCTCCGGTCGGACCTGCAGTGTATCACACAACACCCAATATCCCTTGGACCCATCACATGGGATATTCTCCAAGCCTTGCTCCAGCAGCACGTCACGCTCATTGTGTCAGTTTCCGAATCCCACCACGAGGGAGCAGTTCAGTCATACACGCCCCGTAAAGACTATTAAAATCTAAGTAAATGATGTAGCTACTATCTTCCCCTAGATCTAAGCCTGTGTGCTGGTTCTCCACATTCGTGTACTGTCTCGTCACACTGGTGAACCCACCTCGGAGATTCCGACGAAGTAAATCATATAACAATAGGTCTGACACAACATCAAGTTCGACTTTCGATTTAAGCAAGAACGCATCCCAAGCAAATGAGGGTAAAGAAATGTAGTGTGAAATGACTAATTTGTAGAGAGCAAGCATGGTGTCTCGCCAGACTGTGAACACATCAGCTAGCAATCCTGTGTCCACTTTGAGGTAAAGGAGCAGATACTCCCCTATGTTGCGACATTTAGCCAAATCAAAAATTTCTAAGGCTTGTTTATAATCTGTTTCTGACAACTCTTCGTCTTTTAGTGTATTGTAAAACTTATCACGAGAAGGGAGTTGAGGTTCGTCTAACACAGACATAGAGGATAAATAATCATAGCAGAATGATTGTTTACCCTTCAACAGTTTTGGGATGGCCGCTTTATTTACCCCTTTTAACATAGCCAAAGTGAAAGTGGTAGGTTTCCCACTATCGATGTGATCCTTGGCTATTCTTCCTAGCGAGCCGTTGAGAAGGGCTAAACTATCCAAAAATCTTAAGTTGTTCACATCAACTTTCATAAATTTAAATCCATCCTTAGCTAATATATCTATTTCACTTCCTGGTCTATCTCTCATCTCGTTTAGGATTACTCCTAAATCATAGGAAGCGTTGTGTGAAAAAGTGTATAGGAACTTGTATGAATTTACACACTGCAAATTACATCTATCACAGTAAGCTGCTTGATAATTGTGGAATCTTACTGAGTGGTCGTGATGACGGACTTTGATTACATCTTCTCCGTTAAAAGGTACATCACAGAGTTCACAGGCTGTTTTTGTCTCAAATAGTGCCTGCTGTTGCTGAGACATGTGAAGTTCATAGGATACTAGCCCCTTCTTGATTCTAGCCCATGACGCTTCTAGCGTGGTTACAAAGTGATTGGCCGCATCTTTACCCAAATAAGTATCTTTCTCATCAATATTCATACGTCTGTCAATGATGATGTACGCATACGCCACTGCGTTGTGACGTGTTTCTATCATTCCCTTAGGGTTCGAGCGATCTAACATGCACTCAAAGTCATAAAAGCACATGTGACTAGGACCATATCCCCGTCCATAGTTACGGAAAGTAATCTTCCTCTCTGCTGGGTAGAATTTGAGAGTCTGATGTACTTTGCATGTACTTTCATGGCTTTGCATGCTATCTGCTGGGAGTGATATTAAACAACAATGACAGAAGCTGTGATGACTCGGGATGCGATCTCCATGTTCTCGCATATTACGTACATATTGGTTAAAATCCTTAATTAATACTTTAATACTAAGTGTTAAGCTTCCAACATCAGCAATGGTATGACGTCTGTATATCCTCCTCTTCCCTTCCTAGCTAGTGTAATATAGTGTCGTTGTCGTCTAGCATTTTCATCTCTTTCTAGTGAATAGATGAATATACTGACTTTATTCATTTTCTCTACCTTGTGAATATCCTCGAATGTTACTGCAGAATTGACATCAGCTGGCCATTTCATGTGTCTGAGACACCAACTAGCATTCACAGATCTAGCGCGAATATTACCTAGTCACATCCCCTTAGCTAAACATTTATAAGCAGCAACACACTGCATAAGGCAAATATCCACCTCTCCCTCTGGATTGAAAACCAACTGCTTTCCACGCAAGCCTTCAGGATAGTCTACATGCGAGCCTAATCTTATCGGGTGTTCAATCTGACCACAGTTAATGTAAAACCCAGTGAGCCGCTCAACCAAGACATTGGACCCTTCCCTCGCTTCCAGGTACTGGGATATTTTCCCGGTCAATTCATCAGCCCAAAAATCAATAAGAGTTTCTACTTCCTCAAGAGTAATTCTTCGCCCCTCACCTCGTATGGGAAAGCCATCGTTATTTATAGGATCCAATAGATTATCCTCCCCGTCTTGTTGTACATTTAAATTCCGCACAATTAAAGTGACGTCTGGGTAAATTAGGAGGAATGGGTGTTGTGGAGTGAAAAGGGCACGTATCTCATTAATGAAAAAATCCCTGTATGTTCTCAGATAGAGTCCTGGGGAGGTGTTAACATGTTCTGGTATGGAGAATGAAAGTCGGACATAACTGCCGTAATAGTTATCAATTCGATCCATAAGCTGAGGTTGAATTTCTAGGGCAGGTGGTGGAGATGGAGAGAGAGGTGGAGGGGGTGATGGGAGAGGGCTGGGAGGGGTGGGGGGTGGTGATAGCCCTCCCCCTCCGACATGAATGGGTGAGACCGCAGGGTCAGCTATTATGCCAGACGGTGCTAAGCAGTCAGAATTGACAGACGCTGGCGCGTCAAGGTCGTCTGAGTCAGTGTCTGTGATGTTAATGGTACTGTTCTCACCAGTGCTGCTGCTGCTGATGCTGCTGCTGCTGCTGCTGATGCTGTTGCTGCTGCTGCTGATGCTGTTGCTGCTGTCGTAGCTGTCACTGATTGATTGGGGTATGGGGCTGGGGGAGGAACGGGGGGTTGAGTGAGCGCGTGAACGAACCCTCCCCTCCCTGTGAGAGCCGGATGTGGGTAATGCCTGCTCTGCTGTGTCACTGCCGCTGCTGCTGCTGCTGGATGCCAAATCTATGCACAGCGGTGTGTCGTCTGTAAAAAAAAAAGAAAACATATTATCTCTAGAAAGAATGAAAGCATATAAATATATATATATATATATATATATATATATATATATATATATATATGCTATTATATCTACATTTGAGTGAGGTGGGAGGGATGATGTGGCATATAATGATGTGGCATTAGGGGATATTAATAGGGTATTAAAAGTATCAACACAAGACAGAACAGAAACAATGGGTATTGAATAGAAGTGTTTGTAGAAAGCCTATTGGTCCATATTTCTTGATGCTTCTATATTGGAGCGGAGTCTTGAGGTGGGTAGAATATAGTTGTGCAATAATTGGCTGTTGATTGCTGGTGTTGACTTCTTGATGTGTAGTGCCTCGCAAACGTCAAGCCGCCTGCTATCGCTGTATCTATCGATGATTTCTGTGTTGTTTACTAGGATTTCTCTGGCGATGGTTTGGTTATGGGAAGAGATTATATGTTCCTTAATGGAGCCCTGTTGCTTATGCATCGTTAAACGCCTAGAAAGAGATGTTGTTGTCTTGCCTATATACTGGGTTTTTTGGAGCTTACAGTCCCCAAGTGGGCATTTGAAGGCATAGACGACGTTAGTCTCTTTTAAAGCGTTCTGTTTTGTGTCTGGAGAGTTTCTCATGAGTAGGCTGGCCGTTTTTCTGGTTTTATAGTAAATCGTCAGTTGTATCCTCTGATTTTTGTCTGTAGGGATAACGTTTCTATTAACAATATCTTTCAGGACCCTTTCCTCCGTTTTATGAGCTGTGGAAAAGAAGTTCCTGTAAAATAGTCTAATAGGGGGTATAGGTGTTGTGTTAGTTGTCTCTTCAGAGGTTGCATGGCTTTTCACTTTCCTTCTTATGATGTCTTCGATGAAACCATTGGAGAAGCCGTTATTGACTAGAACCTGCCTTACCCTACAGAGTTCTTCGTCGACTTGCTTCCATTCTGAGCTGTGGCTGAGAGCACGGTCGACGTATGCGTTAACAACACTCCTCTTGTACCTGTCAGGGCAGTCGCTGTTGGCATTTAGGCACATTCCTATGTTTGTTTCCTTAGTGTAGACTGCAGTGTGGAAACCTCCGCCCTTTTCCATGACTGTTACATCTAGAAAAGGCAGCTTCCCATCCTTTTCCGTCTCGTAAGTGAAACGCAGCACGGAACTCTGCTCAAATGCCTCCTTCAGCTCCTGCAGATGTCTGACATCAGGTACCTGTGTAAAAATGTCGTCAACATACCTGCAGTATATGGCCGGTTTCAAGTTACACTAAGGAAACGCTACACTAAGGAAACAAACATAGGAATGTGCCTAAATGCCAACAGCGACTGCCCTGACAGGTACAAGAGGAGTGTTGTTAACGCATACGTCGACCGTGCTCTCAGCCACAGCTCAGAATGGAAGCAAGTCGACGAAGAACTCTGTAGGGTAAGGCAGGTTCTAGTCAATAACGGCTTCTCCAATGGTTTCATCGAAGACATCATAAGATGGAAAGTGAAAAGCCATGCAACCTCTGAAGAGACAACTAACACAACACCTATACCCCCTATTAGACTATTTTACAGGAACTTCTTTTCCACAGCTCATAAAACGGAGGAAAGGGTCCTGAAAGATATTGTTAATAGAAACGTTATCCCTACAGACAAAAATCAGAGGATACAACTGACGATTTACTATAAAACCAGAAAAACGGCCAGCCTACTCATGAGAAACTCTCCAGACACAAAACAGAACGCTTTAAAAGAGACTAACGTCGTCTATGCCTTCAAATGCCCACTTGGGGACTGTAAGCTCCAAAAAACCCAGTATATAGGCAAGACAACAACATCTCTTTCTAGGCGTTTAACGATGCATAAGCAACAGGGCTCCATTTAGGAACATATAATCTCTTCCCATAACCAAACCATCGCCAGAGAAATCCTAGTAAACAACACAGAAATCATCGATAGATACAGCGATAGCAGGCGGCTTGACGTTTGCGAGGCACTACACATCAAGAAGTCAACACCAGCAATCAACAGCCAATTATTGCACAACTATATTCTACCCACCTCAAGACTCCGCTCCAATATAGAAGCATCAAGAAATATGGACCAATAGGCTTTCTACAAACACTTCTATTCAATACCTATTGTTTCTGTTCTGTCTTGTGTTGATACTTTTAATACCCTATTAATATCCCCTAATGCCACATCATTATATGCCACATCATCCCTCCCACCTCACTCAAATGTAGATATAATAGCAGAGATACGTTAGTTCTAATCAGTTGTGTATTTGTGAAGTCTTTGAAAATGTAATATATATATATATATATATATATATATATATATATATATATATATATATATATATATATATATTTATATATATATATATATATATATATATATATATATATATATTTGATGGTTACAAGATATACATGGGTTGATACAAAAATAATATATATATATATATATATATATATATATATATATATATATATATATATATATATATATATATATATATATATATATTTTATGAGGTGAGGAAACAGACTAGTGGGAATTAATATGTTTAGGAAAAAGACTGAAATAAGACAGTATTAACTTACTTATGTCATGGTGAAGGGGTTGAGCAGGTGAGTGGGTATGAATCCGTAATATTGTGTTAACAGGATGAGATATGGTCTCGTAGCCCCCCATCTGACTTTGTGGCTGACCTTGATGAAGGGGTTGTGACTCCCCGCGAGTGAGATCTGCTCTCCTTAGCTCAGTGTGTAAGGAATGGGGTATAGTCTCGTTGACGTCGATCTGTTCCCTCCGTCGATTGAGGTAGGGATTATAACCTGAAATGGAATAAATGATATTCAGCACGGGTGAATGGGAAAAATATGTTTATTATGCATGTGTGTTCGCTTGCAAGTGGATGAAATACAGATACGAGAAGTGTATTTTTATATGCTACCTACGTTTATGTGAAGTTTCATTCCGGCGATGACCTCCTCGCGGGGCAGGTGAGCAATAAGGACACTTCACGGTTTTGTAAACTGAAATTGGAAAGAACATATTTAACTGTGTGGAATGTAATAGTCCGAATGAGTAAATATTCTCACACTATAGTAGTTTACACGCGATATTACACCTGTGGATGCCATAAAATGAACTGTGGAATATTAAATATGAATAACACTCACAGTTATCACAGAAAATCTGCTGACATCGCTTGCATTTGATGTCGTAATGTCCTAGGGGCGGTTTTTCACAGCTTGCGCATTGCAGTGGACACAGTTGATTTGCTGATGGAATATAAAACACTCCGCATTTCATGCAGGCTGTAGAGCTTCGCCTTTCCATGACGCGGAGCTGTATGACGAGTGTGAGTAGTGGATGAAGTCTCGCAGGGAACTGGGGGCGCGTTTGTGTGTGAGGGGAGTGAAATGCCCCAGGTCAAATGAGAAGTGATTGATGGCTGACAGGTGTGGGTCTGTCGTATGTACCTCGCTCCCCTCCTTACCAGAATCGCAGTGTATGGGGAGTCGCAGTGGGATGAACAGCTCCACTCTGAAGACAACGAAAACCCTTTAAGGCAAATGGGTCACTTCCGCAGGAGGCTGCTGCTCTCTCTCTCTTACCCTCCTCTCCCACTTACGACTTCCTGTAGGGGGAAGCTAATGGACGTCCAGGCTTTCCTCTCAGGTATGGGGGTTCTCCTCTCCCTCCCCCCTCCCCCTCCCCAAACAACATATCCACTATGTTGGATCCCCTCAACCTCTACTCACGATCATCAAACTATTATCGTCACACAGGATTAAGTCTATGACAAACACATACATATTCATTTACTCATTCCTCATATTCCACTCTTATCCTTGTATTTTCATACGTCTTCCCAGAAATTCCCTTTGTGACTAGAGCGACGCGCTGTGACTAGATCGACACGATACACCTGCTCACCCACCACTCAAGACCGCGTCCGACACGCGCCAAACTTCCGGGAAATTCCCCTCCAAAACCCTTGAGGACTACGGCGACGCGCTGCGACTACGACGACGCGCACCACCTGGCATCCAACAACATGATCTCCCCTCGTTCCTGACCACATACCGTAACACCAGACGCTCACACGCGTCCGAAACATGCCAAACTTCCAGGAAAATCCCCCCAAAAACCCTCTGCGACTACGACGATGCGCGACACCTGCTCAGCTGGCACTCAAGAGTGCCACCTGGGCAGGTGGCGCACGTCGCCGTAGTCGCACTTTACACTACTGATTAGTACCAACTGATGAAAAGAAACTATTAAATTCATTTGCCATTTCTAAATCAGTTGACGGTATATCCCCATCCTTGTAGAGTTTTATTTGGTTATGTGAGTGTTGTTTAGTTCCTAGGTTACTAGAGATTGTTTTCCAAGTGCTTTTCATGTTGCCTTTTGCTTCATTGAATCTATTCACATAATATGCAAGTTTTGCCTTTCCTATGATACTGGTAAGCATTGATGAGTACCTTTTAGCTACTTCCTTTGAAACTAGGCCAATCCTAAGTTTCTTTTCATATTCATGTTTCTTGTTGATTGAGTTGAGAATGCCACTTGTGAGCCATGGATTGTTTAATCTTTTGTCAGTTACTTGCTTGGTAAGAAGGGGACAATGAAGGTTGTAGAGGCTTAGAGTTTTGGAGAGGAAGAGGTTAGCTAATGAATTTATATCATATGGGTATTATTGAATTCAGAATCCCAGTTAATATTGTGAAGTGCATCTGTAAGATTGCCTAAAGCTGATTCACTGTGTAGCCTAAATGAAAGTTTCTTGCTTTCTGGTGGTGTTATGTCCATGTTCGCTATGAGAAAGGTAGGATAGTGGTCAGTTGTTCTGTCGTAGATTATACCAGATACAAGGGGAGTTTGTCCATATGTGGTCCAAGGTAGTGGCTGATGTTTGAGTGACTCGGGTAGGTTTGGTGATTGTGGGGATTAGCATACAAGAGTTCATGCTGTTAAGGAAATAGTCAATTTGAGAGCAATTTTGTTGACCCAGGTCAATATTAAAATCTCCTCCCAGAATGATGTGGTTTTTGTTGAGATTGTTGTTTATAATAAGATTCCTTAGGTTGTCTGAAAAAGAAGCTATGTTAGTATTGGGAAATCTATAGATGGCTCCAATAGTCAAAGAGGATTTAAGGGATTTAATTGTAAACTGAGCAAAAGTATATTCACAGTAGTCATCTCTGTCACTAATAACACTGTTGCAGATAAATGTATCACGGTAATATATAGCTGTGCCACCACCTTTTTTATTAGGCCTACAGTTATGAATGGCTTTATAACCAGCTAAGTTGTAGAGTTGGGTATAGTCTTTATTTAGCCAAGTTTCTGTTAAAATAATGAACGATAAGTTAGTACCTAGTGCTGTGAGTAATGCATTTAAATCGTCAAAATGTTTACCAAGTGATCTAACATTTTGGTTGTAGACTGATAGACAGGTGCTATTTTGGAGTTTGTTTTTAGCCTGGTGTGCTGTGAAATACTTGCAATAATGATGATCAATGTGCTGGTTGGTGTAGATATGAGACAGAAGATTTTGATCAGGATCAATATCAGTGTGCACAGAGATGCAGAGGGATCACGATACAAGATACACGATAAAGCAAAACACAAGAATAAAAGCAAAGGATGGATGAGGAGGATGAAGAAATGGATTTAGAAGGATTTACAGATGAAATCCATGGAATGTTCAGAAATGCCGGCAAAAACTTAGACAGGATATGGTTGATTGGCTTGAAAATGATGCCAATGACCCAGGATATGGTGTGATGAGTGAAGACGAGATTCTCCATTCTATTACTGGCGAGGTCGACGTAGAGATGGAGGATGAAGAAGGCAGTGAAGAACCAACACCAATGACCACAAAATACAGTGTACGCATGACCTATGTTGACGGATTAATAAATTGTTCATCCAATTGTGCTCATCCAGAAGTTGGAAACATGTATCAGTACCTGAGGCGAACAAAAGAGCTGATCATACAACTGGCCAGTGAACACAGAAGGCAAGCAACACTTGGTTCTTATATGATATGAAAATCAAACCAGCGCCTTCAAGTGAGGCATCACAGGCAACCCAAGTGCCTTCGACAAGTGAGGCGTCACAGGCAAGCCCAGTGCCTTCAACAAGTGAGGCATCACAGGCAAGCCCAGCGCCTTCAACAAGTGAGGCGTCACAGGCAACCCAAGTGCCTTCGACAAGTGAGGCATCACAGGCAAGCCCAGTGCCTTCAACAAGTGAGGCATCACAGGCAAGCCCAGCGCCTTCAACAAGTGAGGCGTCACAGGCAAGCCCAGCACCTTCAACAAGTGAGGCGTCACAGGCAAGCCCAGCGCCTTCAACAAGTGAGGCGTCACAAGCAAGCCCAGCGCCTTCAACAAGTGAGGCATCACAGGCAAGCCCAGCGCCTTCAACAAGTGAGGCATCACAGGCAAGCCCAGCGCCTTCAACAAGTGAGGCGTCACAGGCAAGCCCAGCGCCTTCAACAAGTGAGGCGTCACAGGCAAGCCAAGCACCTTCAACAAGTGAGGCATCACAGGCAAGCCCAGCGCCTTCAACAAGTGAGGCGTCACAGGCAAGCCCAGCGCCTTCAACAAGTGAGGCGTCACAGGCAAGCCAAGCACCTTCAACAAGTGAGGCGTCACAGGCAAGCCAAGCGCCTTCAACAAGTGAGGCGTCACAGGCAAGCCAAGCGCCTTCAACAAGTGAGGCGTCACAGGTAATCCATATGCCTTCAACCAGTGAGGCTTCTGCAGCTGGCAGTGAAAACTAACTTTGCCTAAGGAACTGTACAGTAATTTTATGTGTTAATTTTAGTGTTCTGTTAGTATAGGTTACGTAAATTGTCAAGAATTTTTAACTTCAAGATGTGTTGCATCAATCAAGAAGACGAACAACAAGGTAAGTTGAGGTTTGTAGTTGAATATTTAATAATTATATGTGGCAAGGCAATTCAAATTATGTTGTTTGTAGTATAAAAATAGTTGGAAATGGTTAGTTATGGACTCAATCTCAAAACTGAATCAAAACTGAGAAAAAGGGAGAGGGCAAGAAGTGGAACGCAACACATGAGCATAGACATGCCAGAGAAAAATGGAAGATGGCATACTTGGCGTCTCGCCTCAGGAAAAGATAAATGATTATGATGTTTCAAATTGAGGATGGCTTTCTCAAATTTGTAGCGAACACATGTGCAGGAGAAGGTATGGTGGGCATGACTGCAATTGATGCAGTGAGATTGGGAAGAGAAGCACTGTCTTAGAATGACCCGAGTATCCACACAAGGGGCATAGACACGGCACTTGTGCATTTGAGGGAACCATGCCCAAATTTCCAGCACTTATTGCAGAGGCGAGGAGAGTACTCCTGAACGGAGCATCTGGCACCAGCAAGAATTATGGAAGACAGAAGGGACCTACTATCATAAGTGATCTTCATTACGCAAAGAGACTGGCCATGACAACCACGAGGGAGGGGTCGAGTAACATGAATCTGGAGGATAGAATGGCCTTGGGCCTCAAGGATATGTTCAATATCCTTGTGGCAGTCTTTCAGCTCCCTATCACCAGTCGCTACATGGTGGGAGAGAATAACTGTGCCAATCCTGGCATTTAACCAAGCCTTTTTTGGTGATCTGAACAGAGGTCTCTCCAATGCAGAACATCGAGGCTAAGCGGACAGCTGCTTCCCGAAAAGGAGCTGCAATGACATGTGTACCAGTACCGGTGGGGTTAATAGTGACAAAGGTATACACCAAATCCACTTGGTGTTTATGGATGAATAAATCATCAGGACGAGCAGAATCAACATGACTCTAGATCTTGAATCAACAAGATCAAAATACTTACTCCATGTAGAAGAACCAAACAAAGATGGAACGTACTAGAACCGCAAGGAATCATGTGAATGTGAGTGCGGAGGGGACAACGCCAAGCACCCCCAGTAAGAGGGAAGGGGGTAAAAGGCGCAGTTATTACAATGAGAGATGGAACCACTCCATGTGATGAGGTGGTCATCACTGGGGGATTTGGGCCCAACCCTGCCACAGAGGTGGGAGGGGGAGCAGAGAGGGGTAGTCGGGACCTGGTGGATCAAGCTCTCACAAGTCAAGCCTGGCCTCGGGCCGGGCTTGGGGCGCAGAACTACTCCCAGAACCCAATCAAGCAGGGAGTCAGGAGCTACTGGGTCTGGGACCATTGTAGCAGGGGCTACAGAGCCCAGCGTTCCATCACACTCTGACTGGGGGACCTAGTCTCCCGGCAGACGGCTCTTTAACTTTCCCTTTGTGCGCCCAGCATTTCGGGTGACTGCGTGGCGACACTAAAAAGTGTATACTCTTTTCGGTCTGCTCACCTTAATTTTCCATGTATGTATTTAAATTTGGTATCAATTTGTTCACAAGAGAATGCTTTAGAGGAATATATATAAAATTTCACCAAAGCTGACATGAGACCCGCACCAAATAAAAAACTATGGCGATCGTTAGCCGTGAGCGCCAAACAGCGATGAAATGTTTTTGCTCTTTTCAGGTTTGTCAACCCCAGAATAGTTCTACGTCATTAATTTGGGTATCACTGTGATTGCAATAAAATTCCATACACAGACATATGAAAATAAAGTACAAAACATGGGCGCGCCCCACCCGCAAGACCGTGGGAAGTTGCCCAAGGGTTACCCGCATGCCCAACTGCACATCAACTACACCCTTACTGAAAAGTTTATACTCTTTTTCATGTTTTGACTGGAATTTTCAATGTTCGTGTCTCATTTTGGTATCAATGTGTTCTCAATGAAATGTTCTAGAGGAACATATGTGTAACATGTCACCAAAGCTAACGTGATGCCGGCATCAAATAAAAAACTAAGTCGTTTGTTAGCCGTGCACGCCAAACAGCGCAAACATGTTGCTACTCTTTTCAGGTTTATCAAGTTCAAACTTGTTCAACATCGTTCTTTTTTGTATCACTGTGATCGCAATAAAATTCCCTACATAGACATATGCATATAAATTAGACAACATGGGGTGCATAACCCACAATTACCCCTAAAGTCGCCGAAGCGTTACCCGTGAGAGCACACTCATTGCCACACCCGACAAACACATACATGCAGTTTGCTAACAGAAGTTTTTGTACTACATGCTACTTTGTTCATTGTGGTATCCAATTATTCGCATAAAATGCTCTAAATAGAAAGACAAATATAGGCAGTAACAACCGCAATATATATATAAGCAATACCAATAACAAAGCATATACCGGTAATATATTTATAAAAACTTATACAGAGTGTTTGTACTTACCTACAGAATGAGGATGGTAGAACAATAAGTTGAGCATTTTGTGATTCACTCCACATTCTTCAGGAAAATGTTTTTGAAGTTGCTCAACAGATGTTTTGTAGGGGAGTGAATGTGTGCAGAGGTGTTATTTTGGTACCACCCAAAATACCCTCTTGCAGTGGTGTTTTTGTAGCTGGGAGTCGAACACAGTGTCCGAGCAGTTGTAGTAGAACAATACAATGTCTGGAGCTAAAAATCTAAAGGCTTTTTTGTAAATTAGGGATGGTATCACAACATATGGTATCTGTGCATGGGGTTCATTTATCTACTGCAAATTACGTCAAGCCCATTAACACCCAATAAAAATCTGCTATCAGAACTATAAAACTGTCTTCAAACAACACACAGCCTCTCTGTTTAAATCCCTAAACATGCTAAATATACACTCTACACATTCTCTTGTGCTATTTACATGTACAAAACCTTGTTCCTAAATGCTAATCCTGATCTGACACTTTTTATTGATAGATGTAATAGAACCCACGAGCACCACAACATAAATAAATATCTCTTTGATATAACTTGACAGTCACGCTAATATAATTACCAATTAGGTTAATATAACTTTGAATCAGGTTTTTTCACCCACAGGGTTATTGATCAATGGAACTACCTACCCGCCAAAGCCATAACTGCTGAATTTCAGAACATACCTGGAAAAGGTCATCAAGGCAAATGGAGAGGGTGGGGGGGGGGGAGACCTTCAACAAGCCGCCGGCTCCCTGTTCTCATCAAGGCCACTAGGGTTAGTGGCCCTCAGGTAAATCAGGTAAAATATTATTCCCAGACAATTACAGCATAACTGATAAAGTTAGGCTAGAGTAATATAATTGAGGTGTTCCTCAGGGCAGCATACTTGGCCCTCTCCTCTCCTCTTTCTCATCTACATTAATGACCTTCCAAATGCCTCCCAACACCTCAAACCAATTCTATTTGCTGATGACACAACCTTCATTTACTTCAATCCTGACCCCATTGCTCTAAATGCCACAGTGAATACTATACTGAGCTAAATAAAATCCATCTTTGGCTAACTGCCAACAAACTCACCCTTAACATTGACAAAACATTCTTTATTCTGTTTGGCAATAAATCTTCTAACCAAATAAATCTCAGGATAAACAATACCCAAATTTGTAACAAAGTAGATGGCAAATTCCTTGGCGTTTTCATTGACACAAGCTAAATTTCTAGGGAAACATTCTAAATATATCAAAAATAGTTTCAAAAACTGTTGGCATTATTTCTAAGATCAGATATTATGTACCTCGCCCTGCCCTGGTGACGCTCTATTACTCCCTCATCTATACATATCTCACTTATGGTATTTGTGCTTGGAGTTCTACTACCCAAAATCATTTACGTCCTCTAATTACCCAACACAAAGCTGCTATTAGGACAATATCCAACTCTGGCCCCAGACATCACTCGGTACCCTTACTCAAATCTCTGAATATGTTAGATATTAAGTCATGCACATCCTCTCATGTGTATTCTATATATATAAAACGCTGAACTGTAATTCCAATCCTGACCTCAAAAGCTTCATTGAAGGTTGTAACAGAACCCATGAGCATCACACCAGAAACAAATAGTTTTGATATTCCAAGAGTACGACTTAATCAAACTAGAAATGCTCTACAAATCGAGGGACCCAGAATGTGGAATGACCTTCCCAATCATGTCAAAGACTGTACCTCTCTCAACCAGTTTAAGATAAAAACTAAGTACTACCTAATAAATTCCCTGTAACCTACCTTACCCCTATACAGGTATTGTCAACCCATGTCTGTTTTTTAAACAACGCTGTTTGTCGACCTAATTGTATTTGTGCTGCCTTTTCTGCCATGTTTCCCCCTTTTTTATTTTTTTTTAATTGTTCTCAACACATTTTATACTTTAACCTCAATTAGTATTAAGTTTTAGTATTTAATGTTTTTCCTGCCCGAAACGCTTTGCGTAATAGTGGCTTTAGGCATTGTATGTACTAGCTCTATCTATAAATCTATAAATTTTTGTAAAACCTCTTATATATATGTACCTTACCTGAATAAACATTTATTTATTTATTTATTTATTTATTATTTATAAATCTCTGGTAAATTTAGAGTGATATAAATTTCTAAAGTAATATGAATTTAAATTTCATATTAACTTGACTAACAGTTATAAATACCTGTCTGCCTTCAAGAAACTTTTCAGTGAAATATTTATAATCAAGAGAAGGGAGGAGGAGCCGGTCGGCCGAGCGGACAGCACGCGGGACTTGTGATCCTGTGGTCCTGGGTTCGATCCCGGGCGCCGGAGAGAAACAATGGGCAGAGTTTCTTTCACCCTATGCCCCTGTTACCTAGCAGTAAAATAGGTACCTGGGTGTTAGTCAGCTGTCACGGGCTGCTTCCTGGGGGTGGAGGCCTGGTCGAGGGGACACTAAAAGCCCCGAAATCATCTCAAGATCTCAAGATAAGAGTAGAACTCAAAAAAAAGGCTTAAACAAAAAAAAAATGTACATCAGTTTGCATATAAATCTGATGAGAAAATTTCTTGATTAACATACATTTCTCAGCCAATCAAATGGTCTCATCTTAAGTATGTCTCAGACTGTCTTCTTCATCAGCTCCAATACTAAATAATATTACAACAAAAATGTCCATAACTTACCTACAAAGTATATCACATTTTAAATAGATTTCCACAGAGAAAAACAGAAAGCACAATATAATAAAATATCTTCAGAGTTTTACCTTTCATGGTGAAGCGTATTTCTCAAACAAAATATAATTACCTCCAATTAAATTAATTGGGAGCCGGTCGGCCGAGCGGACAGCACGCTGGGCTTGTGATCCTGTGGATCCTGAGTCACTGTGTGACTCACCATAGATGTAAAGTGCCTTGTATAGTGACTGTTGTGAGCCTCTTGTTGATCACTTGTGACACAAAGATTATTGATGTGTGTATTTGTGTAGGTGATTAGATATGTATGTGTATGTATACGTATATATATATGTACATGTATGTATGAGAGTGTGTACATGTATATATAATATTAATAATTTTGTAACTAGCGTCACAAATTATTATTTGCTTAGCTAAACGAACTAGAGGGTTCAGTTCCTGAACCGATTATGTGCCTCTGTAATCCTTTACACCACCGCCCACGGGATAGGTATGGGGTGCATAATAAAGAAAGAAATAGAATTGAATTGGTCTGATTAAGACTTTATGACCATGTAATCTATGTTTTGCTCCACTACTTACTGGTTGAGTATGGGGTGCATAACAAATAATAGCCTCCTTCGGGGGCGCCTTGTTTCTAAACGTGTTAGTCTTAAATCCTTTAATCTCAAATCTTGCTACAATGTACCTCTTAATATATGTTATGTACTCTCGCAACCCAATGTACCTAATTGTATATAAATAAATAGATTTCAACTGTAAGGGGATATGGTTTGCACCTTGTTATTCTAATAATGGATAAATAATTCTAATAATGGAAGCGCTAATTATATGAACAAGTGCCATGTATTTATTCAGACGAGAACAACAGCGAACACAAACCAGCGCATATACGAACGGAATGGTTTGTATGTACAAACTTCTCAGTGAACGAAGTTGTTTCTAGCCCGGTATCCGAAATTGCAGTATACGACTTGACCAGTCCCCGTATGATGGACACAACATCTGTCGGGCTGACTGGTGAAAGGAGAAGAGAGTTTGGATAGCTGCCTGAGAGATATGTGTTGATATGTGTCTGAGTCTGTGGGATTTTACTTGCAAGGTTAGCACCAATCGATGAAAAGAAGCTATTAAATTCATTCGCCATTTCTAAGTCAGATGACAGTGTAAGGCCATCCTTAGAGAGTGTTATCTGGTTGTGGGAGTGTTGTTTAGTTCCTAGGATGTTAGAGATGGTATTCCATGTGCTTTTCATGTTGCCTTTTGCTTCTTTGAATCTAGTCTCATAATATGAAAGTTTTGCTTTTCTTATGATACTGGTAAGCACTGACGAGTACCTTTTAACTACTTCCACTGAAACTAGGCCACTCCTAAATTTCTTTTCGTATTCATGTTTTTTGTTGATTGATTTAATTATGCCACTTGTGAGCCACGGGTTATTTTTTCTTTTATCAGTTACTTGTTTGGTAAGGAGGGGACAGTGATTGTTGTAGAGGCTTAGAGTTTTGGAGAGAAAGAGGTTAGTTGATGAGTTTATATCCTGTGAATTATTAAATTCAGATTATCAGTTAATATTGTGAAGTGCATTAGAGAGATTGCCTAAAGCTGATTCACTATGTAGCCTGAATGAAAGTTTTTTGGTTTCTGGTGGTGATGTGTCAATGTTTGCTATGAGGAAAGTAGGATAGTGGTCAGTTGTTCTGTCATAAATTACCCCAGATGTAAGGGGAGCTGTTATATTAGTCCAAAGGTGATCCAGGGTAGTGGCAGATGTTTGAGTGACTCGGGTGGGCTTGGTGATTGTGGGGATAAGCATACAGGAGTGCATGCTGTTACGGAAATAGTCAACTTGAGGGTTGTTTTGAAGACCCAGGACAATATTGAAATCACCTCCCAGAATGATGTGATTTTTGTTGAGATTGTTATTTATGATAAGATTCCTTACATTGTCAGAGAATAAAGCTATGTTGGTATTAGGAAATCTATAGATGGCACCGATTATCAGGGAGGATTTAAGGGATTTACTGGAGAACTTGGCAAAGGTATATTCACAATAGTCGTCTCTATCACTAATGACACTATTGCAAGTGAAGGTATCTTTGTAATATATTGCTGTACCGCCACCTTTTTTATTAGGCCTGCAGTTATGAATGGCTTTATAACCAGCTAAATTGTAGAGTTGGGTATAGTCATTACTTAGCCAAGTTTCTGTTAAAATGATGAAAGATAATTTAGTACCTAGTGCTGTAAGAAGTGCATTTATATCATCAAAATGTTTACCAAGTGACCTAACATTTTGGTTGTAAACTGATAAGCAGGTGCTATTTAGGAGTTTGTTTTTTGCAAGATTTGCTGTGTAATACCTGCAATAATGATGATCAATGTGCTGATTTGTGTGGATATGGGACAGAAGATTTCGATCAGGATCAATATCAGTAAGCATATAGATAAGATAATGTCACGATACAATAAGATAAGCAATTACAGGAACAGATGAAAACTAAATCTGCTGTAAAATAGAAAGTAATTATAGCAAAACACAACAATATAATAATATAACAATACAATAAGAGCTTACAAAGTATTGAGTCTGCTAAAATTAGAGAATAATTATGGCAAAACACAACAATAAATGCAAGTAAACAAAAGAATTGAAACAATTAGAGGTAGAATAAAAGTCACTAGATAGCCATGGAGGATACACAAGTTTGGTGGAGAGAACAAACAAATCAGTTGAGACTGTCAAGATGAATATATAAAAAAAATTTGACAAATGATAATTGTAAAGTAAAAAATCTTAAAGATAATAAATTTTAATTAGCTTAGTTTTAACCTATAATTAGAATGAACTAAATTAAAAGAACAAAATGAGATCAATAATTGATTTCAATAAATGACAGAGATCAATACAATTAAATTTACAATTTAAATGGAATAGGGTAAGATTAGATTTAAGAGTAAAATTTTACAATGAAACTGAGGTAGATGCTTGCATAAGTGCATGGAGACTTGATGGATTATTTAGGAAATTATATGAATAAGAGAACATTAGGTAAATGGTAAGGCAGAGACAGCACCTTAGACAAAGTTAGATTAAGTTAGGTTAGGCTCAGGCACTGAACGAGTTATTTTAAGAACTGGCATTGGTCGGGTTCAGGTTTTCAGATATACCACAATCACTTAAGAAGGCCAGTAGTTGTTGGTCACACTTTATTTCATATCTTTTTCCTGTACTTTCCTTCTTTGCAAAAATCGTTCCATTCCTAGTGTAGCACTGCTTGATAAGACCAGGTTTTTGTTTGCGAATTTGGCGCAGCCTGAAGAGGAGGGATCCACGCTGCTTTGTAAGACACTCATTTATATAGAGGTTGGTTTTATGCTGAGCAGCTGATTGTATGAGGTCAAACTTCTCAGAGGGATTTGCAAGTTTGATGAGCATTCTCCGCATTCTTACTAACTTGTGGATTACAACACAGGAATGTTGCGTGCAATAACGTGTTGCGAGTGTTGCGACACAGAAATAATGGGGTTTGAATGATGCAAAACAGGGATTTTATGTGGTGAGTGTTGCACCATTCCAACACAGGGATATTATGTGGTGAGTGTTGCACCATTGTAACGCAATGATATTATGTGGTGAGTGTTGCACCATTGCAATGCAGAGATATTATGTGGTGAGTGTTGCACCATTCCAACACAGGGATATTATGTGACGAGTGTTGCACCATTGTAACCAATGTTACAATGACGAGTGTTGCACCAATGATATTATGTGGTGAGTGTTACACCATTGCAATGCAGAGATATTATGTGGTGAGTGTTGCACCATTGCAATGCAGAGATATTATGTGGTGAGTGTTGCACCATTGCAATGCAGGGATTTTATGTGGTGAGTGTTACACCATTGCAATGCAGAGATATTATGTGGTGAGTGTTGCACCATTGCAATGCAGAGATATTATGTGGTGAGTGTTGCACCATTGTAATGCAGAGATATTATGTGGCGAGTGTTGCACCATTGCAACACAGGGATATTATGTGGCGAGTGTTGCACCATTGCAACACAGAGATTTTATGTGGTGAGTGTTGCACCATTGCAACGCAGAAATAACGTGATGCTACTCTCACAGTATATTATTTTATGTTGCAACGTTCACAACAAATATGTTAGTCATGTGTTGCAACACTCACAACACATTATTTCCGTGTTGCAACAATAACAACTCACTCGTGTATTGCAACGCTCATAACACGCTATTCCGTTGTTGTTGTGAAGCTCACAACATGTGTGAATGTCTCAATATATGTTGTTTGTGTGCAAGTAGATTATCGTTCATAACTCCGTTCTCATTATAGATTCCTTTTCTCAAGCATCAATAGAGAAATATAATCACTAATATAATGACTCCCGTGAGATTGTGTTAGAAATATACCAATATTTCCTCTGTACACAAAAGGAATATACAAGTCTTTACCATAAATATTACCTTAATGCCTCAACTATTGACAGAATATTACCATAATTACCGTAGCTATTATTATTAATTGTTTGAAGTCTTCAATATAGAAAAATAACTTGAGGGACTTTTTTGTTAAAAGTTTAGGGCAAGAATTGGAATCTTATGAGTTTGAACACACTATGACGTCAAGTTCCATCGATCTGTTGCTTCTTTCTTTCTGCACTTGCGGCGAACTAGAAGTAAAATATAAATTAAACCCATAAACGCCAAATACACTGTACTTTATTTCTTCTAATTATACAGATAAAATTCCTGCTATGTGATCATTACTAGAAAATTAAATTGAAAAGTAAAAAATCAGCTATAGTTTTTTATAATATTTAACACTGATAACTAGGGTGAGTACATCTAGGTGAGCACACCTAGGTGAGTACATCTAGGTGAGCACATCTAGGTGAGCACATCTAGGTGAGCACATCTAGGTGAGTACATCTAGGTGAGCACACCTAGGTGAGTACATCTAGGTGAGTACATCTAGGTGAGCACATCTAGGTGAGCACATCTAGGTGAGTACATCTAGGTGAGCACACCTAGGTGAGCACATCTAGGTGAGTACATCAAGGTGAGCACACCTAGATGAGTACATCTAGGTGAGCACATCTAGGAAAGTACATCTAGGTGAGCACATCTAGGTGAGCACATCTAGGTGAGCACATCTAGGTGAGCACATCTAGGAAAGTACATCTAAGTGAGCACATATAGGTTAGCACATCTAGGAAAGTACATCTAGGTAAGCACATCTAGGTGAGCACATCTAGGTGAGTACATCTAGGTGAGCACATCTAGGTGAGCACACCTAGGTGAGCACACCTAGGTGAGCACACCTAGGTGAGCACACCTAGGTGAGCACACCTAGGTGTGCTCACCTAGGTGAGCACATCTAGGTGAGCACATCTAGGTGAGCACATCTAGGTGAGCACACCTAGGTGAGCACACCTAGGTGAGCACATCTAGGTGAGCACACCTAGGTGAGCACACCTAGGTGTGCTCACCTAGGTGAGCACATCTAGGTGAGCACATCTAGGTGAGCACATCTAGGTGAGCACATCTAGGTGAGCACACCTAGGTGAGCACATCTAGGTGAGCACACCTAGTTGAGCACACCTAGGTGAGCACATCTAGGTGAGCACATCTAGGTGAGCACATCTAGGTGAGTACATCTAGGTGAGCACATCTAGGTGAGCACATCTAGGTGAGCACACCTAGGTGAGCACACCTAGGTGAGCACATCTAGGTGAGCACACCTAGTTGAGCACACCTAGGTGAGCACATCTAGGTGAGCACATCTAGGTGAGCACATCTAGGTGAGCACATCTAGGTGAGCACACCTAGGTGAGTACATCTAGGTGAGTACATCTAGGTGAGCACATCTAGGTGAGCACATCTAGGTGAGTACATCTAGGTGAGCACATCTAGGTGAGCACACCTAGTTGAGCACACCTAGGTGAGCACATCTAGGTGAGCACACCTAGTTGAGCACACCTAGGTGAGCACATCTAGGTGAGCACATCTAGGTGAGCACATCTAGGTGAGCACATCTAGGTGAGCACACCTAGGTGAGTACATCTAGGTGAGTACATCTAGGTGAGCACATCTAGGTGAGCACATCTAGGTGAGTACATCTAGGTGAGCACATCTAGGTGAGCACATCTAGGTGAGCACATCTAGGTGAGTACACCTAGATGAGTACATCTAGGTGAGTACATCTAGGTGAGCACATCTAGGTGAGCACATCTAGGTGAGCACACCTAGGTGAGTACATCTAGGTGAGTACATCTAGGTGAGCACATCTAGGTGAGCACACCTAGGTGAGCACATCTAGGTGAGTACATCTAGGTGAGTACATCTAGGTGAGCACATCTAGGTGAGTACACCTAGGTGAGCACACCTAGATGAGTACATCTAGGTGAGCACATCTAGGTGAGTACACCTAGGTGAGCACACCTAGGTGAGTACATCTAGGTGAGCACATCTAGGTGAGCACATCTAGGTGAGCACATCTAGGTGAGCACATCTAGGTGAGCACACCTAGGTGAGCACACCTAGGTGAGTACATCTAGGTGAGCACATCTAGGTGAGCACATCTAGGTGAGCACATCTAGGTGAGCACATCTAGGTGAGTACACCTAGGTGAGCACACCTAGGTGAGTACATCTAGGTGAGCACATCTAGGTGAGCACATCTAGGTGAGCACATCTAGGTGAGCACATCTAGGTGAGCACACCTAGGTGAGTACATCTAGGTGAGCACATCTAGGTGAGTACACCTAGGTGAGCACACCTAGGTGAGTACATCTAGGTGAGCACATCTAGGTGAGCACATCTAGGTGAGCACATCTAGGTAAGCACATCTAGGTGAGCACATCTAGGTGAGCACATCTAGGTGAGTACATCTAGGTGAGCACACCTAGGTGAGTACATCTAGGTGAGTACACCTAGGTGAGCACACCTAGGTGAGTACATCTAGGTGAGCACATCTAGGTGAGCACACCTAGGTGAGCACATCTAGGTAAGCACATCTAGGTGAGCACATCTAGGTGAGCACATCTAGGTAAGTACATCTAGGTGAGCACATCTAGGTGAGCACATCTAGGTAAGCACATCTAGGTGAGCACATCTAGGTGAGCACATCTAGGTAAGCACATCTAGGTGAGCACATCTAGGTGAGCACATCTAGGTAAGCACATCTAGGTGAGCACATCTAGGTGAGCACATCTAGGTGAGCACATCTAGGTGAGCACATCTAGGTGAGCACACCTAGGTGAGCACATCTAGGTAAGCACATCTAGGTGAGCACATCTAGGTGAGCACACCTAGGTGAGCACATCTAGGTAAGTACATCTAGGTGAGCACATCTAGGTGAGCACATCTTGGTGAGCACATCTAGGTGAGCACATCTAGGTGAGCACATCTAGGTAAGCACATCTAGGTGAGCACATCTAGGTGAGCACATCTAGGTAAGCACATCTAGTGAGCACATCTAGGTGAGTACATCTAGGTGAGTACATCTAGGTGAGCACATCTAGGTGAGCACATCTAGGTGAGTACATCTAGGTGAGCACATCTAGGTGAGCACATCTAGGTGAGCACATCTAGGTGAGCACATCTAGGTGAGCACATCTAGGTGAGCACATCTAGGTGAGCACACCTAGGTGAGCACATCTAGGTGAGCACATCTAGGTAAGCACACCTAGGTGAGCACATCTAGGTGAGCACATCTAGGTGAGCACATCTAGGTGAGCACATCTAGGTGAGCACATCTAGGTAAGCACACCTAGGTGAGCACATCTAGGTGAGTACATCTAGGTGAGCACATCTAGGTGAGCACATCTAGGTGAGCACACCTAGGTGAGCACATCTAGGTGAGTACATCTAGGTGAGCACATCTAGGTGAGCACATCTAGGTGAGCACATCTAGGTGAGCACATCTAGGTAAGCACACCTAGGTGAGCACATCTAGGTGAGCACATCTAGGTGAGCACATCTAGGTAAGCACACCTAGGTGAGCACATCTAGGTGAGCACACCTAGGTGAGCACATCTAGGTGAGCACATCAATGCCATTAAACAACCTGTCCCTAATTTTTATATTTATTAAGTACTAAGTGTATATCTTGATATACCTTATAGAATTCCAGAGAACGACTGTGTACAGTTTCCTTCGATTAAATATATTCAGATCCTTGATGTTTATAAAATATGTTTTTGTTTGATTCCGGAAGTGGAAGTGGTTGGGCAGCGTTCCTTCACTCCGTCCTCACATCCCAGCTCATCTTAATGATCCTTCCAAGTGATATATAAGCATACTGGCCTAGCGCTTTCACCTCATAATTACCTTGCCTTACCTTACATATTTTTCTTATAGTTTTTCCTCGTGGATTTTTGCTTCTCAGGCCTCAACTGTCAACTGATGATGTATGATGAAGTGAATGAACATATGACTGTTGAGTTCTTCATTAAGCAGGAAGAGTCGTGGCCAGACTGGGAGGTCGGACCCGGTGTTCACGCGGTCACCAGTTGGACCCGGTGTTCACGCGGTCACCAGTTGGACCCGGTGTTCACGCGGTCACCAGTTGGACCCGGTGTTCACGCGGTCACCAGTTGGACCCGGTGTTCACGCTGTCACCAGTTGGACCCGGTGTTCACGCGGTCACCAGTTGGACCCGCTGTTCACGCGGTCACCAGTTGGACCCGGTGTTCACGCGGTCACCAGTTGGACCCGGTGTTCACGCGGTCACCAGTTGGACCCGGTGTTCACGCGGTCACCAGTTGGACCCGGTGTTCACGCGGTCACCAGTTGGACCCGGTGTTCACGCGGTCACCAGTTCCAACTCTATATATGACATGTTAGCTTCCGTTTTCCATATATTACGCAGATAAAACTTTAGTTTTAATCTAAAACTGTTTTTCATCTATTTAATCAAATTTTAATAATTCAATCACGTTTTAATTACGAATTCTAGTAACTTTTATATATATTATATAATTTGTTGTTATTATTATAGCATTACGAAACGGTTAAAACTTGGGGTGAGTGTTGCAACACAGCAACAACGTGTTGTGAGTGTTGCAACACAGCAACAACGTAGTGTGAGTGTTGCAACACAGCAACAACGTAGTGTGAGTGTTGCAACACAGCAACAACGTAGTGTGAGTGTTGCAACACAGCAACAACGTAGTGTGAGTGTTGCAACACAGTAACAACGTGTTGTGAGTGTTGCAACACAGCAACAACGTAGTGTGAGTGTTGCAACACAGCAACAACGTGTTGTGAGTGTTGCAACACAGCAACAACGTAGTGTGAGTGTTGCAACACAGCAACAACGTAGTGTGAGTGTTGCAACACAGCAACAACGTAGTGTGAGTGTTACAACACAGCAACAACGTAGTGTGAGTGTTGCAACACAGCAACAACGTGTTGTGAGTGTTGCAACACAGCAACAACGTAGTGTGAGTGTTGCAACACAGCAACAACGTGTTGTGAGTGTTGCAACACAGCAACAACGTAGTGTGAGTGTTACAACACAGCAACAACGTAGTGTGAGTGTTGCAACACAGCAACAACGTGTTGTGAGTGTTGCAACACAGCAACAACGTAGTGTGAGTGTTGCAACACAGCAACAACGTAGAGTGAGTGTTGCAACACAGTAACAACGTAGTGTGAGTGTTGCAACAACGTGTTGTGAGTGTTGCAACACAGCAACAACGTGTTGTGAGTGTTGCAACACAGCAACAACGTGTTGTGAGTGTTGCAACACAGCAACAACGTAGTGTGAGTGTTGCAACACAGCAACAACGTAGTGTGAGTGTTGCAACACAGCAACAACGTAGAGTGAGTGTTGCAACACAGCAACAATGTAGTGTGAGTGTTGCAATACAGCAACAACGTAGTGTGAGTGTTGCAACACAGCAACAACGTAGAGTGAGTGTTGCAACACAGCAACAACGTGTTGTGAGTGTTGCAACACAGCAACAACGTAGTGTGAGTGTTGCAACACAACAACAACGTGTTGTGAGTGTTGCAACACAGCAACAACGTGTTGTGAGTGTTGCAACACAGCAACAACGTAGTGTGAGTGTTGCAACACAGCAACAACGTAGTGTGAGTGTTGCAACACAGCAACAACGTAGTGTGAGTGTTGCAACACAACAACAACGTAGAGTGAGTGTTGCAACACAGCAACAACGTAGTGTGAGTGTTGCAACACAGCAACAACGTGTTGTGAGTGTTGCAACACAGGAACAACGTAGTGTGAGTGTTGCAACACAGCAACAACGTAGTGTGTGTTGCAACACAGCAACAACGTAGTGTTAGTGTTGCAACACAGCAACAACGTAGTGTGAGTGTTGCAACACAGTAACAACGTGTTGTGAGTGTTGCAACACACCAACAACGTAGTGTGAGTGTTGCAACACAGCAACAACGTAGTGTGAGTGTTGCAACACAGCAACAACGTGTTGTGAGTGTTGCAACACAGGAACAACGTAGTGTGAGTGTTGCAACACAGCAACAACGTAGTGTGTGTTGCAACACAGCAACAACGTAGTGTTAGTGTTGCAACACAGCAACAACGTAGTGTGAGTGTTGCAACACAGTAACAACGTGTTGTGAGTGTTGCAACACACCAACAACGTAGTGTGAGTGTTGCAACACAGCAACAACGTAGTGTGAGTGTTGCAACACACCAACAACGTAGTGTGAGTGTTGCAACACAGCAACAACGTAGTGTGAGTGTTGCAACACACCAACAACGTAGTGTGAGTGTTGCAACACAGCAACAACGTAGTGTGAGTGTTGCAACACAGCAACAACGTAGTGTGAGTGTTGCAACACAACAACAACGTAGTGTGAGTGTTGCAACACAGCAACAACGTAGTGTGAGTGTTGCAACACAGCAACAACGTAGTCTGAGTGTTGCAACACAGTAACAACGTAGTGTGAGTGTTGCAACACAGCAACAACGTAGTGTGAGTGACGCAACACAGCAACAACGTAGTGTGAGTGTTGCAACACAGCAACAACGTAGTGTGAGTGTTGCAACACAGCAACAACGTAGTGTGAGTGTTGCAACACAGCAACAACGTAGTGTGAGTGTTGCAACACAGTAACAACGTGTTGTGAGTGTTGCAACACAGCAACAACGTAGTGTGAGTGTTGCAACACAGCAACAACGTAGTGTGAGTGTTGCAACACAGCAACAACGTAGTGTGAGTGTTGCAACACAGCAACAACGTAGTGTGAGTGTTGCAACACAGCAACAACGTGTTGTGAGTGTTGCAACACAGCAACAACGTGTTGTGAGTGTTGCAACACAGCAACAACGTAGAGTGAGTGTTGCAACACAGCAACAACGTAGTGTGAGTGTTGCAACACAGCAACAACGTAGTGTGAGTGTTGCTACACAGCAACAACGTAGTGTGAGTGTTGCAACACAGCAACAACGTAGAGTGAGTGTTGCAACACAGCAACAACGTGTTGTGAGTGTTGCAACACAGCAACAACGTAGAGTGAGTGTTGCAACACAGCAACAACGTAGTGTGAGTGTTGCAACACAGCAACAACGTGTTGTGAGTGTTGCAACACAGCAACAACGTAGTGTGAGTGTTGCAACACAGCAACAACGTAGTGTGAGTGTTGCAACACAGCAACAACGTAGTGTGAGTGTTGCAACACAGCAACAACGTAGTGTGAGTGTTGCAACACAGTAACAACGTGTTGTGAGTGTTGCAACACAGCAACAACGTAGTGTGAGTGTTGCAACACAGCAACAACGTAGTGTGAGTGTTGCAACACAGCAACAACGTAGTGTGAGTGTTGCAACACAGCAACAACGTAGTGTGAGTGTTGCAACACAGTAACAACGTGTTGTGAGTGTTGCAACACAGCAACAACGTAGTGTGAGTGTTGCAACACAGCAACAACGTAGTGTGAGTGTTGCAACATAGCAACAACGTAGTGTGAGTGTTGCAACACAGCAACAACGTAGTGTGAGTGTTGCAACACAGCAACAACGTAGTGTGAGTGTTGCAACACAGCAACAACGTAGTGTGAGTGTTGCAACACAGCAACAACGTAGTGTGAGTGTTGCAACACAGCAACAACGTAGTGTGAGTGTTGCAACACAGCAACAACGTAGTGTGAGTGTTGCAACACAGCAACAACGTAGTGTGAGTGTTGCAACACAGCAACAACGTAGTGTGAGTGTTGCAACACAGCAACAACGTAGTGTGAGTGTTGCAACACAGCAACAACGTAGTGTGAGTGTTGCAACACAGTAACAACGTGTTGTGAGTGTTGCAACACAGCAACAACGTAGTGTGAGTGTTGCAACACAGCAACAACGTAGTGTGAGTGTTGCAACACAGCAACAACGTAGTGTGAGTGTTGCAACACAGCAACAACGTAGTGTGAGTGTTGCAACACAGAAACAACGTAGTGTGAGTGTTGCAACACAACAACAACGTAGTGTGAGTGTTGCAACACAGTAACAACGTGTTGTGAGTGTTGCAACACAGCAACAACGTAGTGTGAGTGTTGCAACACAGCAACAACGTAGTGTGAGTGTTGCAACACAGCAACAACGTAGTGTGAGTGTTGCAACACAGCAACAACGTAGTGTGAGTGTTGCAACACAGCAACAACGTAGTGTGAGTGTTGCAACACAGCAACAACGTAGTGTGAGTGTTGCAACACAGCAACAACGTAGTGTGAGTGTTGCAACACAGCAACAACGTAGTGTGAGTGTTGCAACACAGCAACAACGTAGTGTGAGTGTTGCAACACAGTAACAACGTAGTGTGAGTGTTGCAACACAGCAACAACGTAGTGTGAGTGTTGCAACACAGCAACAACGTAGTGTGAGTGTTGCAACTCAGAAATGACATACTGTGAATATGTCAAGAAAATGCCATATTGCGATTGTTATAACGCAGAACAATGTGTTGTGAGTACTGCAACATAGTAATAACATGTTATAGGTGTTATAGGTATATGTGCAACGTTACAACACAGGAATAACGTGTTGTGAGTGTTCCACCAGTCAGGAATACCTTATTGCAACCACAGAATTTCCATAATATCAGTGAGTGTTCCAAAATGTTTTTTTCTGTGTTGCAACACTCACAACTCCTCATTTCTGTGTTGCAACACTCACAAAACACCATTCACATATGTTGCAAAACTCACAACATGTGCATATGCATTCGTGTATGCTAAATAAAAGAAAGATCTTAACCTAATGTATTCGTCATATATACTGATGTATACCTGTCTTCTCTAATCTTTCAACTGGGGTTCCTACCTTGCGATCATTACTAAAACAAACATGAACATTTCGAAATCAGCTTAAGGTATCAGTAATACTTAAGTAATAAACAAGATGAAAGACTGATTATTAGAGTGAGAACAACTAAATGAGCACATGAAGGTACTCATCTATTTGTGCTTGCGGTAGTGTACAGGTGCCTGAGCCTATTGGGCTCTATCATATCTACACTTGAAACTGTGTATGGAGTTTGCCTCCACCAAATTACTTTCTAATGTATTCCATTTGTCAACCACTCTGACACTAAATAATCACTACACACGACCGTGGTATATGTGATCACGTCTAGGTGAGCACATCTAGGTGAGCACATCTAGGTGATCATCTATGCCTATAAACAGTAAGATTATAGGCATAGTTTATGTGTTCACCTAGATGTGCTCACCTAGATGTGCTCACCTACATGTGCTCCCCCTAGATGTGTTCACCTGGATGTGCTCACATAGATGTGCTCACCTGGATGTGTTCACCTAGATGTGCTCACCTAGATGTGCTCACATAGATGTGCTCACCTGGATGTGCTCACCTAGATGTGCTCACATAGATGTGCTCACCTGGATGTGCTCACCTAGATGTGCTCACCTAGATGTGTTCACCTAGATGTGTTCACCTAGATGTGCTCACCTAGATGTGCTAACCTAGATGTGTTCACCTAGATGTGCTCACCTAGATGTGTTCACCTAGATGTGTTCACCTAGATGTGTTCACCTAGATGTGCTCACCGAGATGTGCTCACCTAGATGTGCTCACCTAGATGTGCTCACCTAGATGTGTTCACCTAGATGTGCTCACCGAGATGTGCTCACCTAGATGTGCTCACCTAGATGTGTTCACCTAGATGTGCTCACCGAGATGTGCTCACCTAGATGTGCTCACCTAGATGGGCTCACCTAGATGTGTTCACCTAGATGTGTTCACCTAGATGTGCTCACCGAGATGTGCTCACCTAGATGTGCTCACCTAGATGTACTCACCTAGATGTACTCACCTAGATGTGCTCACCTAGATGTACTCACCTAGATGTGCTCACCTAGATGTGTTCACCTAGATGTACTCACCTAGATGTGCTCACCTAGATGTACTCACCTAGATGTGCTCACCTAGATGTACTCACCTAGATGTGTTCACCTAGATGTGTTCACCTAGATGAGTTCACCTTCATGTGCTCACCTAGACGTGTTCACCTAGATGTGCTCACCTAGATGTGCTCACCTAGATGTACTCACCTAGATGTGTTCACCTAGATGTGTTCACCTTCATGTGCTCACCTATATGTGTTCACCTAGATGTGCTCACCTAGATGTGCTCACCTAGATGTGCTCACCTAGATGTGTTCACCTAGATGTGTTCACCTTCATGTGCTCACCTAGATGTGTTCACCTAGATGTGCTCACCTAGATGTGTTCACCTTCATGTGCTCACCTAGATGTGCTCACCTAGATGTGCTCACCTAGATGTGTTCACCTAGATGTGCTCACCTAGATGTGTTCACCTAGATGTGTTCACCTAGATGTGTTCACCTAGATGTGTTCACCTAGATGTGTTCACCTAGATGTGTTCACCTAGATGTGCTCACCTAGATGTGTTCACCTTCATATGCTCACCTAGATGTGCTCACCTAGATGTGTTCACCTAGATGTGCTCACCTAGATGTGTTCACCTTCATGTGCGCACCTGTACGACACTTGGTGGTGATGTACCATGGGAGAGTGTGCTTGTAAGACACATGATGGTGATGTACCATGGGAGAGTGTGCCTGTAAGACACATGGTGGTGATGTACCATGGGAGAGTGTGCCTGTAAGACACATGGTGGTGATGTACCATGGGAGAGTGTACCTGTAAGACACATGGTGGTGATGTACCATGGGAGAGTGTGCCTGTAAGACACATGGTGGTGATGTACCATGGGAGAGTGTGCCTGTAAGACACATGGTGGTGATGTACCATGGGAGTGTGCCTGTAAGACACATGGTGGTGATGTACCATGGGAGAGTGTACCTGTAAGACACATGGTGGTGATGTACCATGGGAGAGTGTGCCTGTAAGACACATAGTGGTGATGTACCATGGGAGAGTGTGCCTGTAAGACACATGGTGGTGATGTACCATGAGAGAGTGTGCCTGTAAGACACATGGTGGTGATGTACCATGGGAGAGTGTGCCTGTAAGACACATGGTGGTGATGTACCATGGGAGAGTGTGCCAGTAAGACACATGGTGGTGATGTACCATGGGAGAGTGTGCCTGTAAGACACATGGTGGTGATGTACCATGGGAGAGTGTGCCTGTAAGACACATGGTGGTGATGTACCATGGGAGAGTGTGCCTGTAAGACACATGGTGGTGATGTACCATGGGAGAGTGTGCCTGTAAGACACATGGTGGTGATGTACCATGGGAGAGTGTGACTGTAAGACACATGGTGGTGATGTACCTGTAAGACACATGGTGGTGATGTACCATGGGAGAGTGTACCTGTAAGACACATGGTGGTGATGTACCATGGGAGAGTGTACCTGTAAGACACATGGTGGTGATGTACCCTGGGAGAGTGTGCCTGTAAGACACATGGTGGTGATGTACCATGGGAGAGTGTGCCTGTAAGACACATGGTGGTGATGTACCATGGGAGAGTGAGCCTGTAAGACACATGGTGGTGATGTACCTGTAAGACACATGGTGGTGATGTACCCTGGGAGAGTGTGCCTGTAAGACACATGGTGGTGATGTACCATGGGAGAGTGTGCCTGTAAGACACATGGTGGTGATGTACCATGGGAGAGTGAGCCTGTAAGACACATGGTGGTGATGTACCTGTAAGACACATGGTGGTGATGTACCATGGGAGAGTGTGCCTGTAAGACACATGGTGGTGATGTACCATGGGAGAGTGTGCCTGTAAGACACATGGTGGTGATGTACCATGGGAGAGTGTGCCTGTAAGACACATAGTGGTGATGTACCATGGGAGAGTGTGCCTGTAAGACACATGGTGGTGATGTACCATGGGAGAGAGAGCCTGTAAGACACATGGTGGTGATGTACCATGGGAGTGTAATGATCTGGGGCTCAGCTCATTGGTTCTCCCTTCTCCCCTCCTCTCCTGCTCCTTCTCCCCTGCTTTCCTTCTCCTTCTCCCCTGCTTTCCTTCTCCCTCTCCCCTCCTTCCTTCTCCCATCCCCTTGGCCGTCATTCGTCTCCTCCTCCTCCTCACCCCCCCCCCTTGTCGCCCATTCGTCAGGGTCAAGAGGTGGACCTGAGGGTAGGGTGGTCTTGGATACCTTGGCTTCTCCCACTCAATTCCCCACTCAGATGTTCCCCTCTCCATCCCCTCTCTTCCCCTCTCACCGGCCTCTTCCCCATACGAGGCAGAGTCAAATGTCTCTACTCGCTATCTTAGAGGAGACAGGCTTGAACATAATTTATCAGTTTTGTAAACATTGCTCGCAGGTGCCTGGGCTCCATAGACGCGCCTTGTCCCCCTTCTCTTTAGCTGGGGAGAGCTGACTCAATCTTCAGGAATTCATGTAGCTTTCCACGACAGATCAGTGAAGGTGATTGGCCTGAGATAAGGGCCAAGTCCTTATTGGCCCTAGAGTGCCAGACCTCAGGCCTACGTGTTAAATGGTTGGCCATTGCCAAAATAATGGGTGGAGCCTGGGGCTGTAGTAGATGGTGGGAGGAGTAATCCTTCCCAGCAATAAGCTGGTAAAACAAAATTTCATCAGTGTGTCTTGGGAGTGTATTAGGAACAGGGCCGCAAGCCCGTATCCTCGGGGCTGAGGGCAGCCATCAACATCGTGGCCGTAGTGCGGGTATTTAAGGTATAGTAGCACTTGAGTTTTGTGTCCTCGGTAAATATCCATTGTGCCTCTAGGGAAATAGAATAGGTGATGTGTTCAAATTGTCTTAATTTACATGTTTCATAAAATAAATTGTATAGCTTGTCCAGTGGTATTCACTTAACTCCCCTTTGTTATATTTTGCTACTTTGTCATTTTTTAGGTGTTGTATTGGAAGCCCCCCAGGTTCTCCTAACAATTAATCGATACTAAAGTTGCCCTTGGATTTAAATTAGTAACGTAAATTACACAAACTAATTTTCCAAAATTTATTACTGAAATTCATATTACCCGGAGTCCCATGGTTACTGATTCCTTGCCTTCCTGGGGGATCGGTGATAGACACATTCAGGTATGGTTGGTCGGGAAGGTGGTGGCAGTGCTTTAATGGTTTTTTATTTTATAATTAGTAACAAGCGAATAACCCTTGTCCTTGGTGTATCTTCCTCATTTAATATTCCTCTTATATACGTGGCAGTCCAGTGAGGGGTCATACTGGACTGTAACAGTGTTAAGCTGGGGTATTGAGTGGAGAGAGACAGAGATGTACAACAGAGAGCGTATATTACGATCACGAGAGATAACAAGATAACAGGATTAATTCTGGGGAACATTGGGTTATTACAATAGAGGCCGCGGTTATTACGACAGGGTAAGCGGTTATTACAATGGTAGCAGCGGTGTTTCAATAATTTCTTGACGATTATTGAAGCCTCACGCGCCTGTCCGTTCGGTTATGTTATGTGGTGAGGGTGCAGCCGGGGCCCATGAGATAGAGTCGACGGTAATCCTATGTGGTGCGATTCGCATAGAGTAGGCGATTCTAGGGTCGTGCGGGGCTGGGAAGTTTAATTACATACAGTAAGCGTATGCGCTAAGCAGGCAGTTTAGCGCGGAGGCCGCCTTGGGTAGTTGGAAAGGGTATTATTTTTCTCGACCCTCTGCAACTACGGACAAGGGTGCTGCGTGGTGGTTTTCGCAGCAACAATTCTAGGTGTCGAATTGTCGGGGCGGGGAAGTATTAGGACGCTAATTATTATCCCCGAGGGCGTGGTAGGCGACCCAATCGCTAGATTTTTACGGTACAGCCATGAAGGTACCAAGAGTTCACTGAGGGATGGCCTAGTAGATTCTCTAGCAACGGAATTACGGTGGTGTCGGACAGTTAGATCCGTCGGTTGTTCCGCATTCTAGTCTAACCGTTGACCGCGAGGGACAGGATTATTTGGTACTGTCGGGATCTAGGTGGATGTGGTTACCTAGGCTTGGAGGAGCGACAGGGCGGGCCGGGACGGGACGGTTATAGGTTAAATCGAGATTTCCTTAAGTACTAAATTAAGTTCCCTGTATATTAAGTTCCCTTTCAGGTTAAGTATCCCTTCGGTAGTTAAGTGTTCCCCCTTGGTTACCTAATTCTCATATATAAGTGTTATTATCTTTCTAAGTATTTGTTTTACATGTTTAAGTCTGGATTTTGTTTTCGTATTGTGCAGTATTAATTCTTTGAGGGAATTACTAAAAGGTGAGTGGTTTACTGTGTTCAAGTGAAGTGCGGTGTATAAAGTGCAGTCAGTGAAAGAACTGAAATCAGTGAAATCGTGGAAAATTTTTGTGATGACGTTTTTCAAAGTCGCTTGGAAAATCTCAATTTCGGAATAAATTCTAGTTTTGTGCCGGACCATACGATCATCGGGTCGTCAGGGTTAATTCAAGTGTGCGATTAAAGTGATCTGAGTGCGAACTTTGAGAGACCAAAAGTCGAATTTTGGTCATTTAAGCGAATTAGCGTTGGGACTCTGAATTTTCTAGCGGTTTTACTCAGCGCCCAGTGTGACAGCGCCCAGTAATTGTTTGCGCTCAACCAAGTGTCTAAGTGTCTCGCGAGTAGTATATTTAGTTCAAGTGATAAGCGAACTACACGTCGGTATTTAATTGATAATTTTGAGAAAAGAAATACTTGGTTAATTAAGAATTAGTGCGGAGACAACTTTCTGAGGATTAGGCTTCGTGACAGTGAGCGCACTTTCAATTTTTGTATACTTATCAACGTGTCTAGGTGGTTAGCGAGTGTTATATTCCGTTAAAGTAACAAGTCAACTACGCGCCAGTATTTAAATTATAATTTTGGGAAATTAATTACTAATTTTTACTTAAGGTTCAGCGCGACTCTGTAGCTGTGAGCGTCGCCGATATCAGTGTATATTTCTCAGTATTCTACAACGCGACCGGCGGTGAACGAGTGTATGCTATGTAAACATCGAGTTCATACAGTAACGTAAATAATTAATTTAACATTAATTTGGTTTAACTAATAATGCTTATAATTATATCCGAGCGCCGTTGTTAGCGTCGGGCGTTACGGAATTAAAAATAATTGTTGAAGATATAAACATCGCGCCAGTGTTAAATTAACGATAACGTCATTCATTCCTAGTGCGCCTAAGATTTTCAAGAAAAATTTAAACTAGACTGATTATTTTCGATAAATAAAAACAGAGTGGAAACTAAATTATTTACAGTAAATTCAGTGTAATTCCTTTCACGTATATATTAATTGTATAAATTCAGTATATCTGGTTCAAGAATTCGGTAATTATCAATTTTCTAAGATTTATATTGGATTTGCATTTACAGACAAGAAAGTCGTACTATAATTCTTTTTATATTTGCGTTACCAGTCCACTTCGAGTGTCTAATAAATATGGTGGAAATTAATTTCATTTTTTCAAGTTTATTCTAGTAGTCCGTTCATTTAATAATTAACGTAACCTTTTTGTGTCGTTTATAAGTGCGCATATATAGGTTGTTCAACATCGTATACAGTGTTTGTTTCACAAGTGATGATTAGTAGTCGATGCCTGTTGCGTATTTCCATCTGTCCGCATATAAATTTTACGAATGAGAGAAGAGGATAATATGACTAAAGAAATTCATTCATTGGTGTAGTGTTGTCAGCGAGAGACTGCCGCCGTCATCTGTCATCGCCTAGTCAACGGGCGACGGTCCTCACTGGGGCTCGAGAAATCGATTAGGAAGGGTGGCGATATATGGTACTTCCGGTTTGGTCACACGGAACATTTTTACCAAGGATTGAGGTTAGGAAACATTTTGTGGTTTGCTAGAAGTTATTGATGAAACCAAATGGTGTGTTAAAATTTTACCCTGATCCGACGACGGGTCTTGAAGTTACGTCTTGGGGTGAAAATGGTTTTTATCAATGAATGGACAATGTATGCAGACGCACCCTCCCCAGTACCCCATCCTTACCCAAGCACCCCTCCCTGCCTACAACCCCCAACCTCAAACCCTCCCTACCTACAACCCCATTCCCCAACCTTACCTCCAGGCCAACCCACATCCACCCCAATCCCTGGCAGACCCATACCAACCCCAGCCAAATACCACCCAACCCCTTGTCGACGCGTTATTGGAATTGTGGAAAACTACATTTCCCTCGCAACTCCCACCCTTACAACCCCCTGTTTACAACCCCCCTCCACAACCCACCCCCGGCCTGCCTTCACCCTCCCACCTATCCCCCCAACCCATCCAACCAACCCCTCCTGTTACCCACCCTTCCCCCTCCATTAATCCTACACCTTGCTCCTCACCTCCCCTCCACCCCTCTTCCCCCCCAACCCCCATTCCTAGTGTCGCCTTTACAGAAGTTGCTGGGGAATGTAGCCAGCGGGTTTCTGGGACGCGTAAAATTGGTGATGAAATTTGTTGGAAGTGTCATGGCCGAGGCCATTACCGGTATGTGTGCACGAGCACACGGGTCAAGGGTGACCCAGAACAGGTCAGCACGTTGGCTGGCAGACCTACGTTTGAGATGACGGTTGACGGTGTGAGATTGACAGTTTTTGTGGACACCGGAAGTCAAGCAACTCTCATTAAAAAGTCAGCCTTCATCACACTTAAAGAGACACGCCTTAAGCGTTGTGGGAAGCATTTAACAGCAGTGAATGGTCAACATATCAATATCTTGGGCCAGGCCACTCTCAATTTTGAAGTAGGTAAGGAAGAAGCGTACCCACACACTTGCACGATTGTCGAGAATCTTGCATTCCCTGGTCCGATTTTGTTGGGAATGGATTTTCTGGGACGAGTTAACTTTTCTTTGTCGGCTCAAGAGGGAGCAAGGAAGTGCAGATTGAAGTTGGGCCAGGTAGTTTATCCCATTAAAATGGTAGATCATCCTCCAGTAATTGCTTCCATTAGTAAGAAACAGAAGTACAACTGTCACTACCCTAAGTTGTTGTTTAAGTCTCTTCCAGACACAGATAAGAAATCATGTGGGTTACATGCCTTGGTGAAACAATGTTGCCCACCACATTCAGTTAAATTCATTAAAGTATCAGTGGGACGTCACATTGCACCAGGTACCACCCTTCAGGTGGCTGGGAGATGTGACAGGTTGTTTATCCCTCATCATTTGATCACAGTGCTTGATAAAGGTGCCCTTATTCCAGTTGTCAATCTCTCGCACAAAACCTATCGTTTCAGGGCAGGTGATAGGGTGTCTCAGGCTACAATTGTAGAAAATACAGGAATTTTTCAGTATCAAAGCCAGGAGATGCCAGCCACCATAGCACAATGTAGTGCACTTAATGTTACAGACAGTAGTACACAGGGAAAAAACAAGACCGAGACAGGAAAAAGTAGTAATACTCAAGAAGTTGATAAGTTAATCTCGGCTCTGGATTTGCAACATGTGCAACAGTCAGATAGGAAACTTTTGAGAGGGATGTTACGTAAATTCCCTAGACTGTTTGCAACAGAAGACGATCAGATCGGGCTTCTGGATAGGATCGAGCATGTTATTCCTACAGGTGACCATCCTCCTATTTACACCCGTCAATGGAGACTTCCGGAACGGGCGAAGGAAGTAATTAGGGATGAGTGTCAGAAAATGTTGAGACAGGATGTGATAGAGCCTAGTACATCACCATGGTTGTCGCCAGTAGTGTTGGTACGTAAACCGGATGGTAGTTATAGGTTTTGTGTTGACTACCGAAAGATCAACGAAATTACTAAAGGTGATGTGTATCCTTTGCCACGGATACAAGAAATAATAGATCAGTTTGGGGCAGCCAAATACTTTTCCACTCTGGATGCGAAATCTGCGTATTGGGCCATCCCAGTTGCTGAGAAAGATCGAGAAAAGACCGCCTTCTCTGATGGGGTTCATACTTATCAATTCAAGCGGATGCCTTTCGGGTTAAAGACAGCGCCTTCATCATTTCAGAGGGCAATTAATTATATCCTCAGTCCAGTCTTGGGGAGGCACTCGTTAGCGTACCTGGATGATGTGGTTATCTACTCCAGGACGTTTGATGAGCACTTACGAGATTTGACTGAGACGTTGGCATTGTTAGATAAGGCGGGGTTCAAACTTAACGTGAGTAAGTGCACTCTGGCATCTCAGAAATTCAAGTTTCTGGGATTCCAGGTGAGCACAGACGGTATCCGACCTGACCCCGACTCCTGTCGTGCCATTGCTGACATGCCTACACCTAAGACAGCAAAGGATGTTCGAAGGTTTCTGGGGGCAGCCGGATATTTCCGTCGCCACATTGAGGGTTTTGCAAGTACAACAGCACCGTTAACTGAGCTCACTAAGAAAAATGTTAAATTCGTTTGGAAACCTGAGCATGATAACGCTTATGCAAAATTAAAAAGTCAACTCATTACCACCCCAGTCTTGGCAGTACCTGATTTTGATAAGGAGTGGGAAGTACACACTGACGCCAGTGGCATAGCTATTGGTGGGTGCTTAATGCAACGTGATAATGACAATCTTCCTCACCCAGTTGCATATTTCAGCAGGAAGGTTAAGGGTCCGGAGGTCCGCTATTCTGCAACGGATAGGGAAGCTTTGGCTGTGGTAGAAAGTGTCAGGTACTTTGAACCGTATCTTTTCCAACGTCACTTTGTCATTTATACAGATCACAGGTCTTTGACTCATATTTTTAAGAAAAGAACTAAGTGCCCTCGCATGTCACGTTGGTCTCATGAACTAGCTGCTCACTCATTCCAAATACTTTACAAGCCTGGTCCATCACATGTTGTACCAGATACTTTGAGTAGAAACATTGCTACTATTAACGTAAATCTTAACATTGAAAATATTTCCAGTGAGAAAATGCGAGAATTCCAGATGAACGAACCAAGGTGGAAGGAAATTATTGAACTTTTGGAGGGAGGAAAATATCCGTCGAAGAAACGTAATTTAGCAATTCATGATTTTGAAATGAAGGATGGGGTCTTATTTTATGTAAAGGGACAGCAGGATCGTGCAGTTTTTCAGTTGGTTATCCCAGAGGTGTTGAAGAAGTCGGCGTTGAAACTCGCACATGCGTCTAAGATTGCAGGTCATCCGGGGATTTTTAAAACTCACATGAAAGCCAAGTCACTCTTTTTCTTCCCCGGTATGTTAACAGAGGTCATTAACTTCGTTAAGTCCTGTGGTCACTACCAGAGGAGGAAAGGTACCCTTAAGGTACAAGCTCCATTGCAAGAATTCCCAGAAATTTTGGAACCTTTAGATCGGGTGGGGGCTGATCTGATTGATCTGCATCACAGTCATTCAGGAAACCGTTACGTATTGGTGTTGGTAGACCACCTGTCCAGGTACACCACACTGATTGCATTGCCTCAGAAGGATTCACGAACTGTTGCAAAGGCGTTCTTCGATAGGTTCGTCACTGTATTCGGTCCCCCTAAAGTGTTAGTTTCTGACCGAGGTCAGGAATTTAATGGGAATATTTTTAGAGAAGTATGTAAAATTATAGAAACCACTTCAGCATTCACGACGGCTTATCACCCTCAGGCTAACGGCATGACAGAACGGACGAACCGGTCAGTTAAAGATATGCTTGCAATTCTTGCAGAGCATGATGCAAATTCATGGGACGAACAACTCCCCTATGTCCAGCTAGCTCTGAACACTGCCATCCATCGATCCATTAACACCCAACCCCTTTTGCTGTTCACAGGGCATTCATGTAATTTCCCATCAGGTCTGCTTAACAGACATAATATTGTGTATGGGGAAGATTACCCATCAGAAGTTTTAAATAAGATGAAAAATGCATGGAGAATTGCAGCTAGGGCTTCCAAGACAGCACGAGACCGCTATGCTCAGCATTATGACAAGAAGGTACGACCTCTTGAGTTGAAAGTCGGGAGTCTTGTGTTGAGAGTTAATGAGGCGGCTCCTGCCAATCAGAGTAGGAAACTTGCACCTAGATGGCGGGGCCCTTACCGGGTAATTGAAAGAAAAGGTCCGGTTAATTTTGTTATTAAAGGTATTTTTGAAGACCAAGTTGAGAGAACGATTCACATTAATAAATTAAAACCTTATCACGCGAGGGAGGAACTAGAGCTGCCTTCAGCAAGTCTAATTCCTGACCTGTCTAATGATCCAAGTGCTGAGTCAGATGATGAGGATGACCCTCTGTCAGATCTCATCAGTAGTCAAGTTCAATCTTGTCACCCTATGGTAACAAGGTCGCGAGCTGTACAGTAAATTGGTAATGATCTCCCCTAGTCAGGTTTAGTAATTTCATAATAATTATCCTGTAGAGGCACTGGTGTGTATTTACTGATGTACATGGCTCAGGTAGCATACTTGCCTTGCTCTGGGGTTTCCAACTACCTATACCTCAGAGTAATATCCATGCTTTCCCCATTTGTTGTTGTCTGTCTTTCTCAGGTCTGATGGTACACCAGTTCCAGCCTCCCAGTCACACGTGAACCAAGGATCGAGATTAGCAGGTCTGGGGATGACCCACCTGGCTGATAAGATCGGGGTCTGAGGCACGTTACATAAAGTCCTCCCCCCTTGTACCCGGTAACTCGTCAATTGGTTATCCGGAAGGGGTGACTGGCGTACAGTCACCCGGCCGACACCTCACGTCACTAACGAGGTTGTCCCAGTCCGGCCAGGCTGTCTTCACGGAGCAGAGTCCAGTCACCATCACAACCGTGGGCTAGCTGTCTCAAGGTCACCAACCAAGCCCACCAGCCGCGTAGTCAAGACTGCGGGAAAACCGGAAGTGGAAGACGAGTGGTCTACGAACAAGAACGCTAATTGCAAGGACTTGTCAGCTCTCTCAAAACCTGCGGTTGCGTCGTCTGTGGAAACCAAGATGCAACGCGGTGGTCTCAGGTACGAACAGCACTACCCCTACAGAGTGCTTGCGGAATCGCCAGATGAGGTACAATCCTGTACCTCGGCCCAAGCTCAGCTGCACGAGGGGTTGCACGGAAGGTGTACCGGCCCAGTAGTACCGGGATAACAAGTAAACGCCGGTAGATGACGTCGCCCAGGAGCTGAGGCAGGGCCCACCTGTCCTGTCACCATGCCATCCTCTTCAACGCCACTCGAACCTCACTACCAACGCGAGACATCGTGATACGTCGAAGTTGTGCTCTACTTTGGCAGCCATGGTTAACAACAATCCATCAAGACTGTTTGGGGAGCGATAAGAAGAGGTGAACCCGGGTTCCTGTTAGCGGGGTCCACCTGAGCTGACAGCCGCCAGCTGTCAGCTGTCACTCAAGTCAGGTGCGGTTAGTACGAGACCCCCTGTACTGTCCGCAGTTGGCCGGGGCCGGAAATGGAACTTCCAGACGACCAGGATCTTCAAGCAACATGAGGTAGTCGCCGGAATCTACAGCAACGAAATGTCAACAGGAACGAACGAGAGAAAATATTTGTAGAAAAGTTTTCATATACAAATAAACGCTATTAATATAGTAAACTGTGGTAACTCGGAACAGTTCAACTTTTAATTTTCCATCTGATAGTAAGCACCTATATACCTTCGGAAAGTTCTCTGGAACAGTATTAAATGTTGAAAACTAGAACTAGTGAAATAGATAAATAAATCTAGAAAGTGAACATTAGAAAATGACCCTGTCTCTAGATAAGTGGTATGAGTAAACTGGTTTGAGAACCATCTAGTAGGGTCTCTAGAAACGTTGATCAGTGGGGAACTTTATCTAGATTTTTCTAGATCCTAGATACTGATAGTTATACATATATTTTTTTTTTATTTTTTGTTGTGGTTTACTGAACAATAAGGGTGTGGTACACAGTCTGACAAATGTGTACACCCGCTGTTGTTGTGGACTTGAATATGAACTCTGGGATATTAGGAGTTGAGGAACTTATATCCAGAGTGTTGTTGTTGGTTAAGGGACATGTCTGTGGACATTGATTTTTTTTAATAATAAAAATATTTCTGTGTCTTTTCTTTAGATTTTAAGATTGGGAAGAGCTGTGGTGGACAGTTGCCACAGGTGTGGAGTGGAACACTAGGTCCCTGAGAGGTAGTGTTCTTCTATGTTAATATAATTTTATAATTTTGTTATTTTTTAATGACTGATTTTTTTTTAATGTGTTGTGTGATGTGTTTGATCTTTATTCCAGGTGGAATACTGGGATAGCTGAAGGCTATCAGCTGATTTTAGCTAGTTAGTAATTGTTAGGTTGGGATTTCTCCAGTTATTTGTTACTATATCAAGACAGGTATAGGATATTTTGTCTTCCAGGTAGTTGGAAGGGTACGGGGCTGCATCCAAGTTGGATAGTCAGGATTATAGGGACGGTCTCTGTCCTTATGTTTTATGTATTATTGCTGTTGTGTTGATAGGTATAAATACATGCTGGGGCGCACCTTTTGGGTGTGCCGTTATTGTTGTTGGAGTATTGGATGAAATTAGTTAGGATTAGAGAATTTCTTTTGTTTTGAGGCATTGGTTGAAAATAGTGTGGGTTGAAAATGTTTGTTTTTGGAGTTAATGGTTAGGGTAGGGCAGGATTTCTGGATAAGAAAAGTGTGTGTAACTTGCTTTACACACAAATTTCTTAATTTCCGAGGAGGGGGAGTTGTAATGATCTGGGACTCAGCTCATTGGTTCTCCCTTCTCCCCTCCTCTCCTGCTCCTTCTCCCCTGCTTTCCTTCTCCTTCTCCCCTCCTTTCCTTCTCCCTCTCCCCTCCTTCCTTCTCCCATCCCCTTGGCCGTCATTCGTCTCCTCCTCCTCCTCACCCCCCCCCTTGTCGCCCATTTGTCAGGGTCAAGAGGTGGACCTGAGGGTAGGGTGGTCTTGGATACCTTGGCTTCTCCCACTCAATTCCCCACTCAGATGTTCCCCTCTCCATCCCCTCTCATCCCCTCTCACCGGACTCTTCCCCATACGAGGCAGAGTCAAATGTCCCTACTCGCTATCTTAGAGGAGACAGGCTTGAACATAATTTATCAGTTTTGTAAACATTGCTCGCAGGTGCCTGGGCTCCATAGACGCGCCTTGTCCCCCTTCTCTTTAGCTGGGGAGAGCTGACTCAATCTTCAGGAATTCATGTAGCTTTCCACGACAGATCAGTGAAGGTGATTGGCCTGAGATAAGGGCCAAGTCCTTATTGGCCCTAGAGTGCCAGACCTCAGGCCTACGTGTTAAATGGTTGGCCATTGCCAAAATAATGGGTGGAGCCTGGGGCTGTAGTAGATGGTGGGAGGAGTAATCCTTCCCAGCAATAAGCTGGTAAAACAAAATTTCATCAGTGTGTCTTGGGAGTGTATTAGGAACAGGGCCGCAAGCCCGTATCCTCGGGGCTGAGGGCAGCCATCAACATCGTGGCCGTAGTGCGGGTATTTAAGGTATAGTAGCACTTGAGTTTTGTGTCCTCGGTAAATATCCATTGTGCCTCTAGGGAAATAGAATAGGTGATGTGTTCAAATTGTCTTAATTTACATGTTTCATAAAATAAATTGTATAGCTTGTCCAGTGGTATTCACTTAACTCCCCTTTGTTATATTTTGCTACTTTGTCATTTTTTAGGTGTTGTATTGGAAGCCCCCCAGGTTCTCCTAACAATTAATCGATACTAAAGTTGCCCTTGGATTTAAATTAGTAACGTAAATTACACAAACTAATTTTCCAAAATTTATTACTGAAATTCATATTACCCGGAGTCCCATGGTTACTGATTCCTTGCCTTCCTGGGGGATCGGTGATAGACACATTCAGGTATGGTTGGTCGGGAAGGTGGTGGCAGTGCTTTAATGGTTTTTTATTTTATAATTAGTAACAAGCGAATAACCCTTGTCCTTGGTGTATCTTCCTCATTTAATATTCCTCTTATATACGTGGCAGTCCAGTGAGGGGTCATACTGGACTGTAACAGTGTTAAGCTGGGGTATTGAGTGGAGAGAGACAGAGATGTACAACAGAGAGCGTATATTACGATCACGAGAGATAACAAGGTAACAGGATTAATACTGGGGAACATTGGGTTATTACAATAGAGGCCGCGGTTATTACGACAGGGTAAGCGGTCATTATATTACATGGGAGAGTGTGCCTGTAAGACACATGGTGGTGATGTACCATGGGAGAGTGTGCCTGTAAGACACATAGTAGTGATGTACCATGGGAGAGTGTGCCTGTAAGACACATGGTGGTGATGTACCATGGGAGAGAGAGCCTGTAAGACACATGGTGGTGATGTACCATGGGAGAGTGTGACTGTAAGACACATGGTGGTGATGTACCATGGGAGAGAGAGCCTGTAAGACACATGGTGGTGATGTACCATGGGAGAGTGTGACTGTAAGACACATGGTGGTGATGTACCATGGGAGAGAGAGCCTGTAAGACACATGGTGGTGATGTACTATGGGAGAGTGTGCCTGTAAGACACATGGTGGTGATGTACCATGGGAGAGTGTGCCTGTAAGACACATGGTGGTGATGTACCATGGGGGAGTGTGCCTGTAAGACACATGGTGGTGATGTACCATGGGAGAGTGTGCCTGTAAGACACATGGTGGTGATGTACCATGGGAGAGTGTGCCTGTAAGACACATAGTAGTGATGTACCATGGGAGAGTGTACCTGTAAGATACATGGTGGTGATGTACCATGGGAGAGTGTGCCTGTAAGACACATGGTGGTGATGTACCATGGGAGAGTGTGCCTGTAAGACACATGGTGGTGATGTAACATGGGAGAGTGTGCCTGTAAGACACATGGTGGTGATGTACCATGGGAGAGTGTGCCTGTAAGACACATGGTGGTGATGTACCATGGGAGAGTGTGCCTGTAAGACACATGGTGGTGATGTACCATGGGAGAGTGTGCCTGTAAGACACATAGTGGTGATGTACCATGGGAGAGTGTGCCTGTAAGACACATGGTGGTGATGTACCATGGGAGAGAGAGCCTGTAAGACACATGGTGGTGATGTACCATGGGAGAGTGTGACTGTAAGACACATGGTGGTGATGTACCATGGGAGAGAGAGCCTGTAAGACACATGGTGGTGATGTACCATGGGAGAGTGTGCCTGTAAGACACATGGTGGTGATGTACCATGGGAGAGTGTGCCTGTAAGACACATGGTGGTGATGTACCATGGGAGAGTGTGCCTGTAAGACACATAGTGGTGATGTACCATGGGAGAGTGTGCCTGTAAGACACATGGTGGTGATGTACCATGGGAGAGTGCGCCTGTAAGACACATAGTGGTGATGTACCATGGGAGAGTGTGCCTGTAAGACACATGGTGGTGATGTACCATGGGAGAGTGCGCCTGTAAGACACTTGGTGGTGATGTACCATGGGAGAGTGTGCCTGTAAGACACATGGTGGTGATGTACCATGGGAGAGTGTGCCTGTAAGACACATGGTGGTGATGTACCATGGGAGAGTGTGCCTGTAAGACACATGGTGGTGATGTACCATGGGAGAGTGTGCCTGTAAGACACATGGTGGTGATGTACCATGGGAGAGTGTGCCTGTAAGACACATGGTGGTGATGTACCATGGGAGAGTGTGCCTGTAAGACACATAGACATTCACCCATAACGCTATGCGTGCTGTTGGCTGTACTATAATGTAAGAACCATTGTATACAAAAATAATAAATAAAATACAGTAATATATCATAATATATTACTGTATTATATCACAATTATGTAATATACAATCTCTATCTGCAATCTCTAATATACACAATCTACATATACAATCTACAATCTCTATCTACAATATACAATCTTCAATCAATCTCAGAGAACTGGATAAGCACCTCCAAAGGATACCTGATCAACCAGGCTGTGACTCATACATCAGGCTGCGAGCAGTCGCGTCTAACAGCGTGGTTGATCAGTCCAGCAACCTGGAGGAATGGTCGACGACCGGGCCGCGGGGACGCTAAGCCCCGGAAGCACCTCAAGGTAAGGTAACCTCAAGGTATATCACAATTCCTATTGGTTAGCTTTCTAAGTTTTCTCAAGCATTACATCTGTTACTGAGTGCATGTGTTTAACATTAGGGGGGGGGGGCAGGGTCCATGCAGGTTTCACATACAGCTGTAATTAGGTCAGTTTCAGTCTCATCTGTCCTGCACCTCGCAGTGTTCTACAATGTTAAAGATTTTTCTTTTAAACCATTTCATATATTAATGTGCCCCAGAGACATCATCTATAACTTTTGTTACTCCTCTGCATGATCCTTTTTTTCTAATTACACCCAAAAAATCATAAAACTTTTTCCTTGAAAGATTATCGGCAACTTTTGATCTCACAATATTATCTTTCTCTTTCTTAATCCTCTTTCTTGATGATATTGAGCCCTGGTGCCACACCTGAGCTGGGGCCACCAACCATCTCTGGGGCCACCTGCATCTTTACGTGGGTAATGCCAAATGGTCTGGAGCACCCAGCCACTTTCCATAGAGTTTTCCAAAAGATCTGGTGCACCCTGCATCTTTCCGTAGGTTATGCCAAAAGGTAGATCTATTTTGAAATTCCCTAACATGATTATTCCAACCAGGCACACTACTTCTTTTATTGGTTATAAGATAAATACTGTCTTCCCCTGCCCTATCTTGCACTGAAACGACTGATGTAAAAAAGTCCTTGAGATTGTTCTGATGCAAATTGCACTGAATAATATTGCAAGCAATTGCATCACTTGTGATTTGAGTATTCATTAAGCAGGCATTTAAACTTATCCAGGTCAGCAAGAGTGGCCTTCCTACGTTTAGGTGTGTTCTAGGGAGGTTTATGTTATCTTTGGCAGCAGCAACTTGTGAGTGAGGTATATTGGAGGTGGCCATGGCAGGATGATACCAGGACAGGTTGTCATCACTGACAGCCTTATACTTAAAGGTGTGACCAGTTATATCATCAATAAGAAAATGATCAATATGAGACCTTCCATTCCTACCTCATGACATAAAGCTATAGTAATAGTAAATAAATCATTAATAGCAGGATTATGTCAATTTTCAGCATCCATGAATTCATTAAACAAATTTAAGTATACATCTTAGCGGGTAAAATCAGTGTTAAAAATCACCTACCACCCATGAGTTCAGCATTATGATACAAATTAGTCAATTGATATATTTCTGATCATATATTTCCATACTCATCTGCACACTTGATATTGCTTGTGGAAACCATGCATATACACACACACATAATCAAATACCGCTGAGCACCTTTCAGGCCCCTGAGCAAAGGGGCCTGACAGCTGAGTGGACAGCACATCGGATTCGTAGTCCTGAGGTTCCGGGTTCGATCCTTGGTGGAGACGGAAACAAATGGGCAGAATTTCTTTCATCCTGATGAGTCTGTTCACCTAGCAGTAAATATGTACCTGAGAGATAGACAGCTGTTACAGGCTGCTTCCTTGGGATTGTGTAACAAAAAGGAGGCCTGGTCAAGGACCGGGCCGTGGGGGACGATAAGCCCCGAAATCATCTCCAGATAACTATAGGACACAAGTATAGCAGGAGTGAGCCCTGATACAATATTGACAACCTCAACTTTACATTGCATATTGTTATGCCCAGGATAGCAGCAGCACCATAGGGTCTTCCAGGACCTGACCAGTCAATAGACATGTCAATACTGGCAGTGGAAAAAGAACTATCAATAAATTTGAAGTGGTTTTGATATTCATAAGATGTAAGCCAGTGTTCTTGCAAAACAAGAATATTTTGTACATACCAAAATGCTTTTAACGTTCATATATTCAGGGTTTGTTATTTCTCTAATTACCTTAATAACCGGGAATTATAACTTTACAAATACTGAAGCATTGTCATGGGGGTAAATAAACCATATGACGTGAAGATCATTTATGTGCTAATTAAAACAACACTTATAGTAAGAGGACAGTAAATTGGAATGTTAAGACAATTGTCAAGTAATAATAATATAATAATTAACATGTTTTAAGAGCCATCTATTGCACATTATTCTATCTATAAATAATCTGAACTAATAATAGAGCCTAAATAAATAATAATTACACATCATTCACATCCATCAAGACAAGAAATTAAACGACCAATCAAAACCATATAGGTTATTCCTACACCTCATAATAGATGTGCTCACCTTCATGTGCTCACCTAGATGTGCTCACCTAGATGTGCTCACCTAGATGTGTTCACCTTCATGTGCGCACCAGTAAGACACATGGTGGTGATGTACCATGGGAGAGTGTGCCTGTAAGACACATAGTGGTGATGTACCATGGGAGAGTGTGCCTGTAAGATACATGGTGGTGATGTACCATGGGAGAGTGTGCCTGTAAGACACATGGTGGTGAAGTACCATGGGAGAGTGTGCCTGTAAGACACATGGTGGTGATGTACCATGGGAGAGTGTGCCTGTAAGACACATGGTGGTGATGTACCATGGGAGAGTGTGCCTGTAAGACACATGGTGGTGATGTACCATGGGAGAGTGTGCCTGTAAGACACATGGTGGTGATGTACCATGGGAGAGTGTGCCTGTAAGACACATGGTGGTGATGTACCATGGGAGAGTGTGCCTATAAGACACATGGTGGTGATGTACCATGGGAGAGAGAGCCTGTAAGGCACATTGGGGGTGATGTACCATGGGAGAGTGTGCCTATAAGACACATGGTGGTGATGTACCATGGGAGAGTGTGCCTGTAAGACACATGGTGGTGATGTACCATGGGAGAGTGTGCCTTTAAGACACATGGTGGTGATGTACCATGGGAGAGTGTGCCTGTAAGACACATGGTGGTGATGTACCATGGGAGAGTGTGCCTGTAAGACACATGGTGGTGATGTACCATGGGAGAGTGTGCCTGTAAGACACATGGTGGTGATGTACCATGGGAGAGTGTGCCTGTAAGACACATGGTGGTGATGTACCATGGGAGAGTGTGCCTGTAAGACACATGGTGGTGATGTACCATGGGAGAGTGTGCCTGTAAGACACATGGTGGTGATGTACCATGGGAGAGTGTGCCTGTAAGACACATGGTGGTGATGTACCATGGGAGAGTGTGCCTGTAAGACACATGGTGGTGATGTACCATGGGAGAGTGTGCCTATAAGACACATGGTGGTGATGTACCATGGGAGAGAGAGCCTGTAAGGCACATTGGGGGTGATGTACCATGGGAGAGTGTGCCTATAAGACACATGGTGGTGATGTACCATGGGAGAGTGTGCCTGTAAGACACATGGTGGTGATGTACCATGGGAGAGTGTGCCTGTAAGACACATGGTGGTGATGTACCATGGGAGAGTGTGCCTGTAAGACACATGGTGGTGATGTACCATGGGAGAGTGTGCCTGTAAGACACATGGTGGTGATGTACCATGGGAGAGTGTGCCTGTAAGACACATGGTGGTGATGTACCATGGGAGAGTGTGCCTGTAAGACACATGGTGGTGATGTACCATGGGAGAGTGTGCCTGTAAGACACATGGTTGTGATGTACCATGGGAGAGTGTGCCTGTAAAACACATGGTGGTGATGTACCATGGGAGAGTGTGCCTGTAAGACACATGGTGGTGATTTACCATGGGAGAGTGTGCCTGTAAGACACATGGTGGTGATGTACCATGGGAGAGTGTGCCTGTAAGACACATGGTGGTGATGTACCATGGGAGAGTGCGCCTGTAAGACACTTGGTGGTGATGTACCAAGGGAGAGTGTGCCTGTAAGACACATGGTGGTGATGTACCTTGGGAGAGTGTGCCTGTAAGACACATGGTGGTGATGTACCATGGGAGAGTGTGCCTGTAAGACACATGGTGGTGATGTACCACGGGAGAGTGTGCCTGTAAGACACATGGTGGTGATGTACCATGGGAGAGTGTGCCTGTAAGACACATGGTGGTGATGTACCATGGGAGAGTGTGCCTGTAAGACACATGGTGGTGATGTACCATGGGAGAGTGTGCCTGTAAGACACATGGTGGTGATGTACCATGGGAGAGTGCGCCTGTAAGACACTTGGTGGTGATGTACCATGGGAGAGTGTGCCTGTAAGACACATGGTGGTGATGTACCATGGGAGAGTGTGCCTGTAAGACACATGGTGGTGATGTACCATGGGAGAGTGTGCCTGTAAGACACATGGTGGTGATGTACCATGGGAGAGTGTGCCTGTAAGACACATGGTGGTGATGTACCATGGGAGAGTGTGCCTGTAAGACACATGGTGGTGATGTACCATGGGAGAGTGTGCCTGTAAGACACATGGTGGTGATGTACCATGGGAGAGTGTGCCTGTAAGACACATGGTGGTGATGTACCATGGGAGAGTGTGCCTGTAAGACACATGGTGGTGATGTACCATGGGAGAGTGCGCCTGTAAGACACTTGGTGGTGATGTACCATGGGAGAGTGTGCCTGTAAGACACATGGTGGTGATGTACCTTGGGAGAGTGTGCCTGTAAGACACATGGTGGTGATGTACCATGGGAGAGTGTGCCTGTAAGACACATGGTGGTGATGTACCATGGGAGAGTGCGCCTGTAAGACACTTGGTGGTGATGTACCATGGGAGAGTGTGCCTGTAAGACACATGGTGGTGATGTACCATGGGAGAGTGTGCCTGTAAGACACATGGTGGTGATGTACCATGGGAGAGTGTGCCTGTAAGACACATGGTGGTGATGTACCATGGGAGAGTGTGCCTGTAAGACACAAAGACATTCACCCATAACGCTATGCGTGCTATTGGCTGTACTATAATGTAAGAACCATTGTATACAAAAATAATAAATAAAATACAGTAATATATCATAATATATTACTGTATTATATCACAATTATGTAATATACAATCTCTATCTGCAATCTCTAATATACACAATCTACATATACAATCTACAATCTCTATCTACAATATACAATCTTCAATCAATCTCAGAGAACTGGATAAGCACCTCCAAAGGATACCTGATCAACCAGGCTGTGACTCATACAACAGGCTGCGACCAGTCGCGTCTAACAGCCTGGTTGATCAGTCCAGCAACCAGGAGGAATGGTCGACGACCGGGCCGCGGGGACGCTAAGCCCCGGAAGCACCTCAAGGTAAGGTAACCTCAAGGTATATCACAATTCCTATTGGTTAGCTTTCTAAGTTTTCTCAAGCATTACATCTGTTACTGTGTGCAGGTGTTTAACATTAGGAGGGGGGGCAGGGTCCAGGCAGATTTCACATACAGCTGTAATTAGGTCAGTTTCAGTCTCATCTGTCCTGCACCTCGCAGTGTTCTACAATGTTAAAGATTTTTCTTTTAAACCATTTCATATATTAATGTGCCCCAGAGACATCATCTATAACTTTTGTTACTCCTCTGCATGATCCTTTTTTTCTAATTTCACCCAAAAAATCATAAAACTTTTTCCTTGAAAGATTATCGGCAACTTTTGAACTCACAATATTATCTTTCTCTTTCTTAATCCTCTTTCTTGATGATATTGAGCCCTGGTGCCACACCTGAGCTGGGGCCACCAACCATCTCTGGGGCCCCCTGCATCTTTACGTGGGTAATGCCAAATGGTCTGGGACACCCAGCAACTTTCCATAGGGTTTTCCAAAAGATCTGGGGCACCCTGCATCTTTCCGTAGGTTATGCCAAAAGGTAGATCTATTTTGAAATTCCCTAACATGATTATTCCAACCTTTCATACTACTTCTTTAATTGGTTATAAGATAAATACTCTCTTCCCCTGCCCTATTTAGCACTGAAACGACAGATGTGAAAAAGTCCTTGAGATTGTTCTGATGCAAATTGCACTGAATAATATTGCAAGCAATTGCATCACTTGTTATTTGAGTATTCGTTAAGCAGGCATTTAAACTTATCCAGGTCAGCAAGAGTGGCCTTCCTACGTTTAGGTGTGTTCTAGGGAGGTTTATGTTATCTTTGGCAGCAGCAACTTGTGAGTGAGGTATATTGGAGGTGGCCATGGCAGGATGATACCAGGACAGGTTGTCATCACTGACAGCCTTATACTTAAAGGTGTGACCAGTTATATCATCAATAAGAAAATGATCAATATGAGACCTTCCATTCCTATCTCATGACATAAAGCTATAGTAATAGTAAATAAATCATTAATAGCAGGATTATGTCAATTTTCAGCATCCATGAATTCATTAAACAAATTTAAGTATACATCTTAGCGGGTAAAATCAGTGTTAAAAATCACCTACCACCCATGAGTTCAGCATTATGATACAAATTAGTCAATTGATATATTTCTGATCATATATTTCCATACTCATCTGCACACTTGATATTGCTTGTGGAAACCATGCATATACACACACACATAATCAAATACTGCTGAGCACCTTTCAGGCCCCTGAGCAAAGGGGCCTGACAGCTGAGTGGACAGCACATCGGATTCGTAGTCCTGAGGTTCCGGGTTCGATCCTTGGTGGAGACGGAAACAAATGGGCAGAATTTCTTTCATCCTGATGAGTCTGTTCACCTAGCAGTAAATATGTACCTGAGAGATAGACAGCTGTTACAGGCTGCTTCCTTGGGATTGTGTAACAAAAAGGAGGCCTGGTCAAGGACCGGGCCGTGGGGGACGATAAGCCCCGAAATCATCTCCAGATAACTATAGGACACAAGTATAGCAGGAGTGAGCCCTGATACAATATTGACAACCTCAACTTTACATTGCATATTGTTATGCCCAGGATAGCAGCAGCACCATAGGGTCTTCCAGGACCTGACCAGTCAATAGACATGTCAATACTGGCAGTGGAAAAATAACTATCAATAAATTTGAAGTGGTTTTGATATTCATAAGATGTAAGCCAGTGTTCTTGCAAAACAAGAATATTTTGCACATACCAAAATGCTTTTAACGTTGATATATTCAGGGTTTGTTATTTCTCTAATTACCTTAATAACCGGGAATTATAACTTTACAAATACTGAAGCATTGTCATGGGGGTAAATAAACCATATTACGTGAAGATCATTTATGTGCTAATTAAAACAACACTTATAGTAAGAGGACAGTAAATTGGAATGTTGAGACAATTGTCAAGTAATAATAATATAATAATTAACAGGTTTTAAGAGCCATCTATTGCACATTACTCTATCTATAAATAATCTGAACTAATAATAGAGCCTAAATAAATAATAATTAAACACCATTCACATCCATCAAGACAAGAAATTAAACGACCAATCAAAACCATATAGGTTACTCCTACACCTCATAATAGAGGCCAATAATGATCATAAATATACTTATCAATTAAACAATATTCAAACTAAGGACTTTACATCAATTTTTTTAAATCACTAATTTAAAAGCAGACATTCTTTTATATTAATAAATTGTCAGATTAAGGCATCTGTAAACAAATGAAATAAATATTAGTAATTAAGCCTTCGATGAAATACTCCGCATTATAATTCAAATTCTGGAGTCACTCATATATATGCAAAGTTTTGGTTTATAAAATACCAGATATAAGATAATACAAATATCAGAATCATGCTAATATTATTGCCAGATACATATACAGTACTGTATATATATATAGAATTGCTTGCTACTTATATATATATATATATGTCGTACCTAGTAGCCAGAACTCACTATTCAGCCTACAATGCAAGGCCCGATTTGCCTAATAAGCCAAGTTTTTATGAATTAATATATTTTCTCTAATTTTTTTCTTATGAAATGATAAAGCAACCCATTTCATTATGTAAGAGGTCAATTTTTTTTTATTGGAGTTAAAATTAACGTAGATATATGACTGAACCTAACCAACCCTACCTAACCTAACCTAACCTATCTTTATAGGTTAGGTTAGGTTAGGTAACCGAAAAAGTTATGTTAGATTAGGTTAGGTAGGTTAGGTAGTCGAAAAACAATTAATTCATAAAAACTTGGCTTATTAGGCAAATCGGGCCTTGCATAGTAGGCTGAGAAGTGAGTTCTGGCTACTAGGTACGACATATATATATTTTGGTAGCAGTCTTTCCTGTAGACATATATTATTAAATATGACCGAAAAAGTAAGATTAATAATTCTAACACGAATTTTCTCAATCTTTCGTACATTACGCTTCACTGTTGGAGGTAAATAAAAAATCACTTCTCCAAAATTCATTTTTATTTCTAGTCTGACGCGACACGGGCGCGTTTCGTAAAACTTATTACATTTTCAAAGACTTCACAAATACACAACTGATTAGAACGTATCTCTGATTTTATATCTACATTTGAGTGAGGTAGGAAGGGTGATGTGGCATTAACACAAGACAGAACAGGAGGGGATATTAATAGGGTATTAAAAGTATCAACACAAGACAGAACAGAAACAATGGGTATTGAATAGAAGTGTTTGTAGAAAGCCTATTGGTCCATATTTCTTGATGCTTCTATATTGGAGCGGAGTCTTGAGGTGGGTAGAATATAGGCAGGAATACAAGGCAGAGAATGAAATCAAAGACAACAAAACGCAACTACTTCATGGAACAAGAGATGGCTTCCTGAACCTTGCAGGAATTAACCTCACTGAGGACCAAGTCACTCTCCTAAATCTGGGCATAAACTGTCATGTTATGTCCAGACCGAGTGAAATGGCCCGGAAAGTAGAGTTGGAAATTCTGTTGGACGACATATTCGACCTCTAGACACAAAAGAAGGTCACTACCAAAGATACCTTACAAGCAGAACTTATTGCAGAAGGAGGAAAGAATCGAGGCAACTACAGAAGCACCATACTGTTCCCCGAGCTTAAAGCGGCAGCTAAAAGCCTTCGTGAGAACAAGGAGATAGTTGTCAGGAGAGGTGACAAGTCGCCAATATATGTCATTCTTAAAAAAGACGAATATCTGGCGAAAATGAACATCATACTCTCTGACCAAACTAAGTTCCAAAGGGTAACGAAGGACACTACAGCCGAATTAAAAGCAAAGGTCAACAAACTGATCGAAACTGTAAACGCCAAGAAATCCGGACTCCACCTGCCAAAGATCATTGGGGAATATAAACCTGGATATGCGTATGGAAATGTCAAGACGCACAAGCCTGGAAACCCACTTCGGCCAATCATTAGCCAGATACCCACACCCACGTACAGACTGGCAAAGCGACTCAACGGCCTGCTGACTCCTTATGTTCCTTGCGCCTTCAGCCTGAAGTCTCCAAAGGAATTTGTGGACTTACTGCGGGGCACACGGGCCACAGGGATAAGAGCCTCGTTGGACGTAGAATCGCTGTTTACCAACGTACCTGTGGACGAGACAATCGGAATGATAGCCGACAGAGTGTATCGTGATCCAGCCTGTACTCCTCTTGACATGCCAGAAAGTATTCTGAGGAAACTACTCCAAGCTTGTACTAAAGAGGCACCCTTCTTGAGCCCGGATGGGCACATGTATAAGCAAGTAGATGGGGTCGCCATGGGTTCTCCCCTAGGTGTCCTGTTTGCAAACTTCTACATGGGTACCATCGAGCAAAAAGTCTTAGTCGACATGAACTTGAAACCGGCCATATACTGCAGGTATGTTGACGACATTTTTACACAGGTACCTGATGTCAGACATCTGCAGAAGCTGAAGGAGGCATTTGAGCAGAGTTCCGTGCTGCGTTTCACTTACGAGATGGAAAAGGATGGGAAGCTGCCTTTTCTAGATGTAACAGTCATGGAAAAGGGCGGAGGTTTCCACACTGCAGTCTACACTAAGGAAACAAACATAGGAATGTGCCTAAATGCCAACAGCGACTGCCCTGACAGGTACAAGAGGAGTGTTGTTAACGCATACGTCGACCGTGCTCTCAGCCACAGCTCAGAATGGAAGCAAGTCGACGAAGAACTCTGTAGGGTAAGGCAGGTCCTAGTCAATAACGGCTTCTCCAATGGTTTCATCGAAGACATCATAAGAAGGAAAGTGAAAAGCCATGCAACCTCTGAAGAGACAACTAACACAACACCTATACCCCCTATTAGACTATTTTACAGGAACTTCTTTTCCACAGCTCATAAAACGGAGGAAAGGGTCCTGAAAGATATTGTTAATAGAAACGTTATCCCTACAGACAAAAATCAGAGGATACAACTGACGATTTACTATAAAACCAGAAAAACGGCCAGCCTACTCATGAGAAACTCTCCAGACACAAAACAGAACGCTTTAAAAGAGACTAATGTCGTCTATGCCTTCAAATGCCCACTTGGGGACTGTAAGCTCCAAAAAACCCAGTATATAGGCAAGACAACAACATCTCTTTCTAGGCGTTTAACGATGCATAAGCAACAGGGCTCCATTAAGGAACATATAATGTCTTCCCATAACCAAACCATCGCCAGAGAAATCCTAGTAAACAACACAGAAATCATCGATAGATACAGCGATAGCAGGCGGCTTGACGTTTGCGAGGCACTACACATCAAGAAGTCAACACCAGCAATCAACAGCCAATTATTGCACAACTATATTCTACCCACCTCAAGACTCCGCTCCAATATAGAAGCATCAAGAAATATGGACCAATAGGCTTTCTACAAACACTTCTATTCAATACCCATTGTTTCTGTTCTGTCTTGTGTTGATACTTTTAATACCCTATTAATATCCCCTCCTGTTCTGTCTTGTGTTAATGCCACATCACCCTTCCCACCTCACTCAAATGTAGATATAAAATCAGAGATACGTTCTAATCAGTTGTGTATTTGTGAAGTCTTTGAAAATGTAATAAGTTTTACGAAACGCGCCCGTGTCGCGTCAGACTAGAAATAAAAATGAATTTTGGAGAAGTGGTTTTTGATTTACCTCCAACAGTGAAGCGTAATGTACGAAAGATTGAGAAAATTCGTGTTAGAATTATTAATCTTACTTTTTCGGTCATATTTAATAATATATATATATATATATATATATATATATATATATATATATATATATATATATTTATATATATATATATATATATAATTGCCAGATTCATATATACATATATCGAATTGCTAGATCCATATAAATATAAAACTGCCCGATTCAAGATAATGTAACTAACATATTTATGCTATTTATATATATATATATATATATATATATATATATATATATATATATATATATATATATATATATATATATATATATATATACAGGTATATGAGTTTTATAATTGCCAGTCTTAGGATAATATAACTGCCAGATTCAGGTTAATATAATTGACAGTCAGGCTTTGATACTGTAAGCCATACCTACCTTTTACTTAAACTTAATCAATACAGAATCTGAGGCCTTCCTGATAACTATATTCTATCATATCTTAATGACAGACACCAATATGTAGCCATTAATGACATAACCCCCCCCCCACATCTCTACTGTAACCGTAGGAGTGCCACAGGGCAGCATCTTAGAACCTCTCCTATTGCTTATATACATCAATGATTTACCAAATGTCTCTAACATCCTTAAACCAATACTATTTGCTGGCGATACTGCCTTCATCTATTCAAACTCCAATGCATCACACAATAAGTAATATTGTAAACAACAAATTGAAACAAACTGGATGTGGTTGGATGTCAACCAACAAACTAAATATAGAGAAGACCTATTACATTGTATTTGGAAGTAAATTATCAAATGAAATTCACCTTCAAATAGATAATGTCAACATTACCATTAAAAAGACGAAAAAGTTCCTTGGCCTATACATAAACAAGAGACTAAATTTGAACACTCACATACAGTACACAGGCAAAGTCTCAAACTGTTGGTATATTCTCAAAAATCACATATTATATTCCCCACTCTTCTATCCTTTCACTATACTATTCCTTAAGCTATTCCTGTTTAACATAATGATAATGCTAAAGATGATAATGTTTTTTGAGAAACGTACATAGAAAATGGGTTACAAGCACAATGTTGGATTTCTAGATAAAGCAAGAATATACTATGCCTAAAGCCACTAATATGCACAGTGTTTCAGGCATGCTGTGGATAAACACTTAAAATTAATTGCTAAAAATACTTGAGATGAAAAGTAAAAGTTGAACAAAAGTAGAAAAAATAAAAAGAATGACAATAATTACATGTTGAACGGAACAGCAAAACTGCAGCAGAACAGCCGATGGTAATTTTAACTAAATAAACATGGTAACTTTTATTGTTTACTTGGCATATAGCAGTATTACAAGTTCAGTCATTATTCATTATTGTTTAATAATAGCAAGACATAGGTTGACAATCAGTAGGTAAGGTAGGTTACATGGCATTTATTAGGTAGTACTTAGTTTCTCTCTTAAACTGGTTGAGAGAGGGACAGTCTTTGATGTTATTGGGAAGAACATTTTACATTTTGGGACTCTTGATTTGTGGAATATTTCCACTTTGGCTAAGTCGCACTCTTGGAATATCAAATAATTATTTGTTTCTAGTGTGGATTTCAAAGATTCTGTTACAGCCCCCTACCATGTATTTAAGAACAGGTTTAGCATTGGAGTTCAGTGTTTCATATATATATATATATATATATATATATATATATATATATATATATATATATATATATATATATAGTGCACTTGATAGGGTGTGAAGTGACTTAGACTTAATATCTAAAATATTCAATGATTTAGATTTAAGAAAGGGGGGGGGGCAGAATGCTGTCTGTGGCTTCAGTTTGTTATTGTTCTAATTGATGATTTGTCTTGAGTAATTAGAGATCATAGATAATTTAGGGAGAACCCCAGGCAATGATACCAAAATTGTGATAAGGAAAGACGAGAGGCCAATAAAGCTTAACCAAGGTAGAGGGTGACGTACATAATATCTGATTAAGAAAAGAATGCCAGGTGATTTTAAAATATTTTTTCCCTATAATTTGTATGTGACACTGGAAATTCAGCTTTTTATCAATGAGAACATCATGGAATTTACCATCTACTTTATTACCAATCTGGATATTGCCAATTCTTAGGATTGGAGAAAATGAGGGTTGTGTAAACAGCAAATAAAACTGGCTTGAGGTATTGAGAGGTATTCGGAATGTCATTAATGTAGATGAGAAAGAGTAGGCAAGTAATTATCAAAAGAGGGCACCAAGCCCGGAAGGCTACGAAGCACCATCAACTGTGTGGGATATAAAAAAATGGTAAATATCACTAAGGATGCCAATTCGAAAACAAAAGTGCATAAGGCAGACAATATCAAAGGTATCTGATTCATCAAGGATTCTATCAAGGAACAAGTGACCACCAGGGACAGTCAGGAAACAAGACACACACACCACCTGGAAGTCAGGACATTCTACAAGGATATGCACGACCGTAAGAGGGACAATGCAGTTTGGAAAATAAAGAGCAGGGCGGCGCTCCATTAAGTGCCTATGAATTAAACATTTATGGCTAATATGTAATCTCATCAGAGCCATTTCTCACCACCAATTATGGTGATGGGAGGAGGGCCATGGGGACACACTACCTTCAAGAGTATGCAGTTTGTCACGAGTAACAGAAGACCAACAATCCTGCCAATGGATAAGGATGGAGGAATGAATAACTGGGTAGAAGTCAGAATAAGGAACACCTTTAAGGGAGATGGGGCAAGTGCAGATAGCCTCCTTAGTGACAGAGTCTGCACGCTCATTTAAGGACACACAAATATGGCTGGGAAACCGGCAAAATTTCACTGTCTTTAATCTACTGGAGATAAGAAACAGCCAATGTTGAATTTCGACTACAACCGAATGAACTGGATTAAAGGGCTCCAGAGCCATGAGGGCACTGTGAGAGTCAACTATAACAATAAAGGAAAATTGACAGCACGAAAGCTGTTGACAAAGAGCATACAAAATAGTACAAAGTTCTGCTGTGGAGATGCTAGTCTCTGGATGCAGGCGACACATAGGTGTGGTCAGGAAAAACAACAGAGCAGGCTACACCATCTGCAGACTTTGACCCCATCTGTGAAGACGGAAATGGAGCGGAAGTGTGAAGAAAAGTGTGCAAGGAAAAGTACGACATAAGCGAGAGTGAGGAGGGTGTTGTAGGGACTGTGCAATGTAGCAAAGACAGTAGCGATCATGGCGATCCTGTAGATACAGTATGCCTGTTTCATCATACCGGCTTAGGGTAGGAGTCAAACGCAAGACACCAGAGCTGAGGTATAACCCATTATGATGCAGAGCATCAAGACAGCAAAGAGTAGAAGGAGAGGCAGACGAGTAAGCAAGACAACCATACTCGAGTTTAGACAGCATGAAGGTGAAGCGTGCTCGTATCAGCTCCCCAGGAAGTATACTTACCTTAAGTAAGTTAAAGACCTTAGTGCATTCAACACAGAGGTTAGAGATATGGGGAGACCAAAAGAAACCAGTGTCAAAGATTAACTCCATAAGTTTAACAAAATCTTTGCACAAAAGGGGATTACCATAAAGCGACAAAGGGGGACGAAGAACGACCTACTTCCGAGTAAAAGTCATCGCAAAAGTTTTAGTTGTAGAGAACTTGATGCCATGATTGGTGGCCCAGGACGACACGGCATCAATCGCAAGTTGAAGCCGCCGGTGGAGGAAAGGCAAGTCATCACCTCGACAGCAAAGGGTAAGATTGTCCACTGAGGGCAACCAGGAAAATTAGTAAGTGCTCAGAATACTACCGTGGGGTACACCTTCGTATTGCCGAAAAGAGGCAGAATGGTACAAACCATCACTAAAGGAACGATTAGAGAAGAAGCTTCATAGGAAGAGGAGGAGATTACCACGAATGGAGTTGGGCCAAAATATGGTATCTTCAGGTGGTGTCATATGCCTTTTCCAGGTCAAAAAAGGACAGAAACAACATTGGTCTTTGCAGCAAAACCAGTACATAAATAGACAATGTTCACCAAGACATCAGTCATGCTTTGACAGTTGCAAAAGCCAAATTGAGAAGGGAAGTGGTGGCGATAGTGTTCCAAGAACATCATAAGGACATTCAACATACGTTCAAAGAGTTTCCAGACGCAACTCGTGAGGGCAATGGGGCAGATGTCCTTAGCAGCTGTCCCGAGAGACCCTGGTTTCTGAATAGGAAAACAACCACCTAAAGCCAGAACTCAAGGACAGATGATGACTCCTAGATACAGTTAAACAGATTCAGTATGTACTGAAACCATGCATTGAGAGAGGTGACATTCATTAGGAGATGTTGCGCTTTCCGAGCCTGCTGCCATAGAACAGCAGAGAGTCAGGGCAGACTGGAGTTCGGAGAGAGAGATCATTATAGAGAAGCTGGAGATGCGTGCGAAAATCTATAGGACAAGATTCATGAAGGTGCTTACGAATAAGGAAAGATGGAGGAAGACTAGAACTGGAGCCACCAGTTGAAAAAGGGGAACACAGTTCGGTGGCGACTGACACAGGATCCGCCACAATAGAATCATGGAAGTGAAGGACTGGTGAGACATCTGGAACAAACTTACCCGCAATCTTATGGGTTTTCTTCCAGATCTGGGGCAGAGGAATATCAGACGTAATGGTGGAGACAAAAGATTTCCAACTCTCACCTTTAACCGTACAGACCGCAGTCACCTTATAAAACAAAAGAAAACAGCCGTCTGTCTGCATCTGTCTTTCTTCCAGGCTGCACTCTTACAGCGGACAGTCGAAACACCCAGCATTCCACCTGGGAACGCACTTCCGCATGCCCCTGGAGGTAGAGCAAGGAATAGAGTGGAGGGCAGCATCTAATATGTTGTCATGAAAAAGGAGTAGGGCTCGACGGTGAGGCAGATAGGAGAGGTCAGAAAGAGTAGCATGTAGAGTGAAGCCTTGGCAAACTGCCACCTAGGGAAGGAGAGAGAAGGGTGAAAAGAGAAAAAGGTGACAAGGATGGGGAAATGGCCACTGTTATGGAGGTCACGAAGAACCCGAAACGTGAAATCTAAATAAAGAGAAGATGAAAAAGAGGGAGGTGGTGAAGAGGAACAGGAACTACAGGAGGGGTAAAAGTCAAAGCATGACAAGAGGCGAGAGGTAGGATGTTGCAAGGACCGTGCAAGAATTCAAAGACAGTAGCGATCCTGGAAAGATAGGAAGGCAGTATCAACATATAAGTTGAGGGTGGGAGTCGAACAAAAGGCACCAGAGTTGAGGCGCAACCCAGTACGGTGCAAAGCATCACGACGACGAAGAGTAGAAGGAGACGAGTAAGCAGGGCAACCATAATCGAGTTTAGACAGGACGAGAGACGAATGTAAAGAGAGGAGTGTGCGGCTATCAGCTCCCCAAGGAGTATGGGACAAAACCTTAAGGATGGTAAGGGTCTTGGAGCATTCAGATTCAGATTCAGATTCAGATGTTTATTCAGGTAAGGTATATACATACAAGTGATGTTACATTAATGGATTGATATATAGATAGAGCTAGTACATACAATGCCTAAAGCCACTATTACGCAATGCGTTTCGGGCAAGAAAAACATTAATATCTAGAACTTAATACTAATTGAGCATAAAGAATAAAAGATGTTGAGAACAAATACAAATAAAGATAAAAAAAAAAGGGGGAACATGACTGAAAAAGCAGCACAAGTACAATAGGTTGACAAACAGTGTTGATTACAAAAAAGAAAAAAAAAAGAAAATAACAGACATGGGTTGACAATAGAGGAGTGAGGTAGATTACAGGGAATTTATTAGGTAGTGTTTAGTTTTTATCTTAAACTGGTTGAGAGAGGGACAGTCTTTAACATGGTTGGGAAGGTCATTCCACATTCTGGGCCCCTTGATTTGCAGAGCATTTCTAGTTTGATTAAGACGTACTCTAGGAATATCAAAACTGTATTTATTTCTGGTGTGGTGCTCATGGGTTCTGTTACAACCTTCTATGAAGCTTTTAAGATCAGGATTGGCATTATAGTTTAGCGTTTTATATATGTATAATACACATGAGAGAATGTGCAGTGACTTAATATCTAACATATTAAGAGATTTGAGTAGGGGTACCGAGTGATGTCTGGGGCCAGAGTTGGATATTGTTCTAATAGCGGCTTTGTGTTGGGTAATTAGAGGACGTAAGTGATTTTGGGTAGTAGAACCCCAAGCACAAATACCATAGTTGAGATAAGGATAGATAAGGGAGTAATAGAGAGTCACCAGAGCAGGGCGTGGTACATAATATCTGATCTTAGAAAGAATGCCCACAGTTTTTGAAACTTTTTTTGATATATTTAGAATGTGTCCCTGGAAATTCAGCTTGTTGTCAATGAGAATGCCAAGGAATTTGCCATCTAATTTGTTACAAATTTGGGTATTGTTTATTTTGAGATTTATAAGACTAGAGGATTTATTGCCAAACAGAATATAGAAGGTTTTGTCAATGTTAAGGGTGAGTTTGTTGGCAGTTAGCCAATGATGGACTTTATTTAGCTCAGTATTTACTGTGGCATTTAGAGCAAGAGGGTCAGGACTGGAGTAAATGAAGGTTGTGTCGTCAGCAAATAGAATTGGTTTGAGGTGTTGGGAGGCATTTGGAAGGTCATTAATGTAGATGAGAAAGAGGAGAGGGCCAAGTATGCTGCCCTGAGGAACACCAATGTTGATGGGTAGGGTGGGAGAAATTGTATTATTCACAGAAACATATTGGAGCCTGTCAGTAAGGTAGGACTCGAGGTATTGTAGGGAGTGCCCTCTGACTCCATAATGATGTAATTTAAGAAGAAGGTTATGGTGGTTGACAGTATCAAAAGCTTTACGCAGGTCCACAAATAACCCAACAGGGAGCTCCTTTTTATCAAGGGCTGTATGAATCGAGTTAAGCATACTAATGAGTGCATCGTTAGTGCTTTTTTTGGGTCTGAAGCCATATTGGCAAGGGCTAAGTATATTGAGTTTGGCTAGATACGAGTAAAGCTGCTTGTATATAAGTTTTTCAAAAATTTTTGACAAGTTTGGCAGGATTGATATAGGTCTGTAGTTGTTAACATCTGTGGGATCACCACATTTGTGGACAGGCGTTACTCTCGCTTTTTTTAGAATATCTGGAAAGGTTTGGAGTTCAAGTGACTTGTTGAAGAGCAAAGCAATAGCAGGGGCTAAAGATCTGGAGGCTTTTTTGTATATTAAAGTTGGTATCTCCTCAAGGGCACTAGACTTGGTTTTAAGGGAAAGGATTATCTCATTGACGTCAGTGGAATTAATAGGCTTTAGGTACAGAGACTGTGGATAGTTACCTGTAAGATAGTCCTTAATGTCAGTACTGGAAGATGGTATATCATTTGCAAGGGATGAACCAATGGAAGAGAAGAACCTATTGAATTCAACTCGGAGGTAAGAGATATGAGGCGACCAAGACAAACGAGTGTCAAAGATTAACCCCAAAAGCTTAGCAGACTCCCTGAACACAAGGGAATGACCATAAAGCAAAAGAGGGACAAAGAATGACATGCTTCTGAATAAAAGTCATAGCACAAGTCTTAGACATAGAGAACTTGAAGCCATGATCAGTGGCCCATGATGACATGGCATCAATCGGAAGTTGAAGTCACCGTTGAAGGAGAGGCGAATCATCATCCCGACAGCAAAGGGTAAGATCGTCGACATAGAGAGCGGGGAAGACGCCAGAAGAGAGGGAAAAAGACCATTGAGGGCAACTAAAAAAAAGAGTAGTGCTCAGAACACTACCTTGGGGTACACCCTCATATTGCCTAAAAGGGGCAGAGAGAGTGGCACTAAGCCTAACTCGAAAGAAACAATGAGAGATAAAGCTTTGGAGGAAGAGAGGGAGATTACCACGAAGGCAAGATGAATGAAGTTGTGACAGAATATGATATCTCCAGGTGGTGTCGTAAGCCTTTTCCAGGTCAAAGAAGACGGCAACAACAGAGGTCTTCGCAGCAACAGCAATACAAATATAGACCTCCAAGTTTGCCAGGACATCTGTTGTGCTGCGGCACTTGCGAAAACCAAATTAAGAAGGGGAGAGGTGGTGAGTGTTCTAAAAACCACATCAGACAAATGTTAACCATACGTTCAAAGAGTTTGCAGACAACTCATGAGGGCAATAGGGTGGAAGTCCTTAGGGAATGTCCCGAGAGACCCTGGAAACATAACAGGGAGGACAATGGCATCGAGTCAGTCCTCAGGTACTGAAGACTACTCTCGGACCCGATTATACAGACTCAGTAAATACAGAGACGTGCACGGAGGGAGATGGCGAAGCATCTCATAATGAATACCATCGGAGTCCGCTGCCCTAGAACCACAGAGGGCCAGGGCAGACTGAAGTTCAGAGAGAGAGAGAAGGGATCGTTATAGAGAAGGCTGAGATGAGTGCAGAAATCTAAAGGACGAGATTCAAGAACCTTAAGGCTTAAGAAGAAGGAAAGATTGAGGAAGATGAGAACCAGAGCTAACAGACGAAAAGTGGGAACCCAGTTCAGTCGCGACCTGCAACGGGTCCACCACAAGAGTATCACGGAGGTGGAGGACCGGCGAGACATCAGGAGCAAACTTACCCACTATCTTGCAGATACCCCTCCAGATCCGCGGCAGAGTAGTTTCGGATGTAATGGTGGAAACATAAGACCTCCAACACTCACGTTTACCTGTACAGATGGTCCTACGGACCACTGAATTCACCTTCCGAAACAAAAGAATAAGCCATCTGCCGGCGGTGGTGTCTCTTCCAGGCCGCATGCTTATAGCAGACAGCCCAAGCACAGTCAACATTCCACCAGGGAACGCACTTCCGTGTTCCCTGAGAGGTAGAGCGAGGAATAGAGTGGAGGGCAGCATCGGAGAGTGTCATGAAGAAGGAGGAGGAGGGCGCGAGAAAGAAGCAGAATGGAGAGGTCGGAGAGAGTAGCACAGAAGGTAAATAGATGCCAGTCAGCCTCAGCAAACTGCCACCTAGCGAAGGAGAGGGGAGGGTAAAAAGAGAAAAGGTAACAAGGATGGGGAAATGGTCACTGCCATGGAAGTCATCAAGAACCCACCATGTGAAATTCAAGTAAAGACACAACGAGCAAAGAAAAAATCAAGACAGGAAAGGGTGCAGTCTGAGAGTCCAAATGAGTGGGCTCATCAGAATTCAGAAGAGGCAGGGAAGAAGAGAGGACGAACGGTTCGAGAAGGCGACCCCGGGTGCTTGTCAGAACATCACCCCAGAGGGTATGTCGACAACTGAAATCACCCAGCAGGAGCACAGACTCTGGCAAGGAGTCCACTAGGTGTTTAAGATCGGGAAGAGAAAGTGGCACATTTGGGGGGAGATAAATGGAACAAACTGTGTACCATTTATGCACAAAGACATGAGCAGCAGAACATTGGAGAGGTGATGGAAAAAGTAAGAGGATGAAGGGAACATCAGAACGAATCAAAAGCAGAAAAGTTATTGGCCCCAGCAAAATATGAAGGGGGGGGGGGCAGGGGGAGAGAGAGGAATAATCACGGAAGCGACCAGGATGAGCACCAAGCATCGGCTCCTGGAGACGGACACAAAGGAGCGAAAACTGTGAAATCAAAAGTTGGAATTCATGGAAATTGGCGTAATATCCACGAATATTCCATTGAAGAATAGACATCGACAAAAAGAGAAAGGACAGGAACAGAGAACAATGAAGAAACAAAGGTTAAAAAGGAACACAGCATGTCAAAGAAGCACAGGATCAGGATCAGGGTCAGCGAAGTCAGGGTTAGGGAGCATGGGTAAACTGAGTAAGGATGGAGGGAAGGGAGTGGGAGGACAGACCACAGGCAGATGAGCAGGGTCCAGAGGAGGAGGCAACCGAGAGGGACTGTCAAGGACAGCAGGAGGGGCAGAAACCGGGGAGCACACCTCAGCAAGGGCAGCAACCAAGAAGGTAGCTGGGGCCAAAGAAACCTCCATAGCAGGAACAGGGGGCTCGACCATCGAAATGGGAGGGGTGGAGTGATAGTCAGAGGTAGGGGGGCGAGGATGAAAGTGAAGCTTTCTTACCAGCCAGGGAGGAGGAAGGAGATAAGCCAGGCTTTCGCTTCTGATTCAGAGAGGCAGGTGTTCCAGCAGCAACGTACTGGGCAACAGACTCAAACGTCTCAACAGAAGAAGAACGAGAGCGAACAACACGATGATCGCTAGAAGGATGGACATCAGCCCGCACAAACAGACGGTGTGGAGAGCTAAGAGACAGAGGAGAAGGATGGGAAGGAGGACCAAAGGGAGTTGAGAAAGAAGACACAGGAGACATGACAGACTGGGTAGAAAGAAGGGAAACCCCAGACAGAGAACCAGGAGGGGGACCCTTTGGGACAGAATGTAAAGGAACAGGGGAGCAGGCGGTGGGCGTGTCCGGGTCTAAGGCCTGGAAACTGTTGAGACTGAGGAAGGTGGGAAGGACGAGGAGAGCAAGAGCGCAACACGTGAGCGTAGGAAACCCCATCATAAGGGGTAGGAGGGGGACAGTGAACTTGGCGCCTCGCTTCAGGAAAAGTCAAACGTTCCCGGTGCTTCAAGTTGAGGACGGCTGCCTCAAGTTTGTAATGTATAAACGCGCAGGAGAAGGTAGGGTGGGCCTCACTGCAATTGAGGCAGTGAGCCTGGGAAGAAGTGCACTCCGACTTAGAGTGACCTTCATTCCCACACATAGGGCAGAGAGAGAGAGAATACTGGAGCATTTGAGGGCACCATGTCCGAACTTCCAGCACTTATTACAAAGCCGAGAAGAGGGTATGTACTCCTGAATGGAGCATCTGGCACCAGCAAGAAGAACAGAGGGCGGAAGTGTCCGACCATCAAAGGTAATTTTCACAAGCCGAAGGGGCAGACGGCCACGAAGGGGTCATGAACGTGTCCACCTGGAGAACAGAATGGCCTTGGGCCTCGAGGACATGTTTAATATCCTCGTGGCAGTCCTTGAGGTTCCTAATACCGGTTGCAACATGGTGTGGGAGGAGAACAGTGCCAACACTTGGACTTAACTGAGCATTCTTGGAGACCCTAACAGGGGGTCACCCCAATGCAGAACAAAGCCGCCAAGCGGACAGCTGCAACCCAAGAAGGAGCAGCAACGACACGCGTGCTGAGATGGGTGGGGTCAAAAGTAACAGAGGCATCTACTGAATCAACAAGGTGCCTATGGAGGGAGAAATCGTCAGGAGTATAATCTAAATGATGGAGGTCAAAGTACTTAGTCCACATAGCAAGATCAAACAAGACATGGTACGAATTGGTATGGGACGGAAGCATGCGAGAGCGGCCATGGCGGGGACGGTGGTGAGAGCCCCCTAGAGAGAGAGAGGTGTCATAAGGCGCAGTAGTCACAATGAGAGATGGAGTTGTACTAGGGGACGAGGTAGTCATACAGGGGGCTCGGGGCTCGACCCTACCACAGAGGAAGGAGGGGAGCGGGGAAATAGTCCAGTCTGGGCCCAATGTAACAGGGGCTACAGAGCCCAGTCTTCCAACACAGTCTGACTCAGGGGACTGGGAAAGAGAAGTCGTTTCATTTTCCATGCAGCAGTCTTTCTAAAAGTTTGGGGCCTGGAACCAAGGGATACCACCTACCAGGGCAGCCAGGGAGGCTGAGCGTGGGCCAGTGCAGGAAGGGTGCATCGTCCCCAGCGGTGCCCCCCCCTCCCCATTTTTAACAAGGAGTCCTACTGCATAGTTCATTCTCCCACACTGGTGCAAAGACCCCACTCCCCCTATTGCCCCAGCCTGGACACCCAGCCATCCACTCAGGGCTACCCCTTTAGCGGGCAGTCCGATGGCTCACAAGGCCCCTTTGTGGTGCCCATCTGCATGTACAACACACAAAGAGGGGGCAGGAGAGGGGGCAAAGGCAATCCTCAGTAGTCCTAGGGAGGTGTACGTGAGCCCCTCACCATGACAAGGCGACACAACAGAGGGGAGAGGCGAGAGGAGCAGATGTACTCCTGAACAGAGCATCTGGCACCAAGAGTTACGGAAGACGGAAGGGACCTATCAAAAGTGATTTTCATTACACAGAGACTGGCAATGACGACCACGAGGGGGGTCGAGTAACATTATTCTGGAGGATAGAATGGCCTTAGGCCTTAAGGATATGTTTAATATCCTTATGGCAGTCTTTATGTTCCTTATCACCAGTCGCTACATGGTATGGAAGAATAACTGTGCCAATCCTGGCATTTATTTAACCAGGCATTTTCTGACATTCGAACCGGTGTCTCCCCAATGCAGGACAACGAGGATAAGTGGACAGCTGCTTCCCGAGAAGGAGCTGCAACAACACGTGTACCAGTATGAGTGGGGTTAAAAGTGACAAAGGTATCCACCAAATCAACAAGAGTAAGAGTAATTAGGTCAAGTAGAGGAGTAGGTCTGTATATTAAAGAAGAGCTGGCATGCACAGAGCTCCTGAACTTGACCAATGAGGTGGTAGAGGTACCACCTCTACCACCTCTTGGAATCAAGGTAGAGAATGTAAATCTAATAATTATTCTAATATACAAACCACCAGATGCAACAGTTGATGAATTCACTGAGCTGATCCACAAAATAGAAAATATCCTTGATAACCTAGCAAACCCAGTACCAGATATTATCTTCCTTGGAGACTTCAATCTACCCAGTTTACAATTGTAACACGGGGAAGGGGGGGGGGGGGTTCTTGTGTTCTCTTCTCCCCCTTTCTCTCTCTCTGCCCGTATTTTAACTCTGTTCTCTCTACCAAGGGACCCCAAAACTTTCGCTTGAGCCAACCCCACACCACGTGGTCTTAAGACGATTGACCGACTTAAGATTCTACACCCGTATGACGTGACAGAGGCTTCTAGCAAAACCCTAGAGTCGCCTCTTTGCTGCCACCACCAGACCAACAACACTGAGCAATGATCGAGGCCTGGATCGATCATGCCAATCAATAACTATGGGGCTTGATCCCCACTAGTAACATATAACCTTGGATCTTAAGTGTGGAATTAAAAATCAACGGGAATAATAATTCTGATTCGGTGTTAGAATCGGCGTCCAATTCAACTCGGCCTCGTGGGAACCATGTGACAAGGACATGGGAATGGAAACAATGAAATGGAAAAAAATAAAAATGCAAATTACTAGCTAATTAATTTATTCAAAACTAAACAAAATCTAAATAAATGGCAGTCCCTGTCAATTAACACTCCCTGACTTTACATTTGAGGCAATGAGTTGACCTACTCCCTATCCAAACTCCGAGCCAACTTTACCTTGGACGACCAGCTAGCTGTTCGTGCTGTCTTGGGGCCGATGATGGAGGCCACCTGCCCAAATCGCTCCTTTTCCCACACTGTCTCCTGTTCGGCTAGTCCTACCCAGACCAGAGCAGTGTATCCTTCCGCATAGTCTAAGTTTTACCAAGTTACTAGCAAGGCTTAAGTTTTAACAACTCTCCTCCGTTGCACTGAATGATCCCGATTACAAAATGGCTATTTGACCTTTGAGAATTACTGAATGTGGAACCTCTGTTGACCTGTGACCGCCAGATCGCCGAGGTCGCTCCGCTCTACAGTCTAGTCCTGGCTCGTGACGTCACTGATGGTGACTTAACTCATTCTCCTAATAATTAGAATACTCTTGATATTATAACCAGTGATATTATACAAATTGAATGAAGACCAATTTCTCTAAATAAGTGAATACTATAGAATGATTCATTATACGAAACTTGTGAACAAAGTCGCCAGTTATCTTCACCGCCAATTCCCCCCGGGGGATGCTCCCATGTGCTTGGGTCACCACACGTGGGTCCAGCTTCCTATTCTCCCATGTGTAGATAAACATTCTGGATAATTCTTACAACAAACCTAGTTTGTTACACAATGGAGAATAGTAAACAATAATATTATAGCATGAAATCAACCTGGAAATAACCAATCACAGGTCAGAGAACTACTAAGATTCTTGCTCAGTCAGCAGATTACAGAACCGACTAGGAATGAGAACACGCTGGACCTCATATTCACGAACAATGATGAGCTAATCAGAGACAATTACTGTCTCAGACACTATGTACTTGGACCACAAGCTCATTGAAGTGCAAACTAACTTTAATAATGGTGGTACTACCAAGAGAAACAACAAGCGAGAAGGGCCATTCAATAAATTAAATTTTAAAAGTAAAAGGATAGACACGGAGAAAACAAACAGGGAACTTGCAAACATTCAATGGGAAAATGTTTAAGTAATAAAAATCCTACACAAGGTCCAGCGTAGAAAGAGAACACAGACGACATTACAAAAGAAGAAAAAAGTTAACAGAAATGCTGAAGCAGACACGACTTTCCATACAAAGAAGGAATAATTTAAACAGGGAGATTGAAGAAATCGAACAGAGACTGAAGCATTCATATCAGATTGAAGAAAGGCAACTAAAACAGAAAGCAATTCAAGAAATAAAGAAAAACCCAAAATATTTCTTCACATATGCTAAATAAAAAGCAAAAAACACCGCCAGTATTGGACCTATTCGTACTAGTGAGGGTTCATACACTGAGGATGACAAAGAAATTAGTGAAATCCTAAAAAAGCAATATGAGGACATGTTTAGCACCCCGATACACAGCATGAAAGTGAAAGATCCGGACAACTTCTTTATGCGTGATATCCAAACCCTTGTAAATATAACTGATATCAACATGAGCGTGGCAGGTTTTGAAAGAGAAATTGAAAATATACCCATGCACTAAGCCCCGGGGAGAGACTCATTGAATTCAATATTTGTAATGAAATTCAAAGTGCCAGTAGCACAGGCACTCAATATAGTGTGGAGGAAGAGCTTGGACACGGGGAAGATACCAGATGCGCTTAAAGCAGCAGACATAGCCCCTCCACAGGAAGGGAGGTAGCAAAGCATTGGCAAAGAATTATAGACCAGTTGCACTAACGTCCCACATACTATAAGTACTGTATTTGAGAGTGATCAGGAGTCAGGTCACTAGTTTCATGCAGACCAATGACCGCCACAATCCAGGCCAACATGGATTTAGAACAGGAAAATCATGCCTCTCACAGCTACTTGACTATTACGACAAAATCACTGAAGCATTAGAAGAAAAACAGAGTGCAGATGTGGTATACACGGATTTCGCAAAGGCATTCGATAAATGTCACCATTAAGTGATAGCACACAAAATGAGGTCACTGGGAATAACTGGTAAAGTAGGACGCTGGATACTCAGTTTTCTGTCAAACAGACCAGAGAGAGTAACAGTCAACCATATAAAATCGAGTCCAAGCGCAGTTAAAACGTACCTCAAGGTACAGTCCTTGCACCATGGCTTTTCCTTATTCTTATATCAGATATAGACTCAAATACAAGGCTCAGCTTCGTATCATCCTTTGCAGATGACACAAAAATCAGCATGAAAATTACCTCTGGTGGAGATATTGAAAAACTACATGCAGATAATAAAGTTTTCGACTGGGCAACCATAAATAACATGATGTTTAACAGCGATAAATTCCAGGTACTCAGATACAGTAAAAGTGAGAACCTTAAACATAATACAGGGTACAAAACACAATCAAATTTGCCCATAGTAGGAAAGAAACATGTAGAGGATTTGGGAATAATGATGTCTGACGATCTAAATTTTAGGGAGCATAACCAAGTAAATATTGCAGCAGCCAGGAAAATGATAGGATGGATTAGGAGAACTTTCAAATCCTGGGATCCCATCACAATGGTTGTACTCTTCAAATCACTTGTGGTGTCCGTCTTGAGTACTGCTCAGTACTCACTTCCTCATTTAGAGCAGGAGAGATTGCTGAAATAGAGGGAGTACAGAGAACATTTACGGGATACATAAACGAGATAAAGCATCTAAATTATTGGGATCGTCTCAAAGCTCTCCGAATGTACTCGCTAGAAAGACGATGGGAGAAATATCTAATAATATACAAGTGGGAAAATACTGAAGGGCCAGGTCCCAAATCTGCACAGTAAAATAACAACATACTGGAGTGAACGATATGGTAGAAAATGCCGAGTACTGTACAACCAGTGAAGAGCAGAGGTGCCATAGGCACAATTAGAGAGAACTATATAAACATCAGAGGTCCACGGTTGTTCAACATCCTTCCAGCGAGTATAAGAAATATTGCCGGAACAACCGTGGACATCTTCAAGAGGAAACTGGATAGTTTCCTCCAAGGAGTGCCGGACCAACCGGCCTGCAGTGGGTATGTGGGCCTGCGAGCTGCTGCAAGCAACAGCCTAGTAGACCAAACTCTCACAAGTCAAGCCTGGCCTCGGGCCGGCCTTAGGGAGTAGAAGAACTCCCAAAACCCCATCAACCAGGTATCAACTAGGTGTTTATGGATGAATAAATCATCAGGACGAGTAGAATTACCATGACCGAGATTAAAATACTTAGTCCATGTAGCAGGACCAAACAAAGCTTGGAAGGTATTAGAACCGGAAGAAATTGTGCAAGTGTGACTGCAGAGAGGACGACACCGAGCACCCCCAGTAAGATGGGGGGGTAAAAGGCGCAGTTGTTACAATGAGAGATGAAGCCACTCCATGTGATGAGGTGGTCATCACTGGGGGCTTGGGGCTCAACCCTGCCACAGAGGTAGAAGGGGAGCAGAGATAGTCGGGACTGGTAGACCAAGCTCTCTTAAGTCAAGCCTGGCCTCGGGGACTAGAAGAACACCCAAAACACCATCAAGCAGGGAAAATCCGGAGCTGCTTGGTCTGGGACCAAAGTAGCTGGGGGCTACAAAGCCCGGTTTTCCATCACAGTCCAACTCGGGGGCCTGGTCTCCCACCCCACATCTGAGAACTTAAAAATAAGGGTCAGATATCAGCATGTAAATGAACAGGTAATCATTTCATCAACAAACAAGCCCCCATACCCACCATGGCGACACAATTCGAGGATAGGACACCCGATAAGACGTGAGCCTTCCCCAGGGGTATATCGTGGATATATGCCCAGCAATCACATGCACCACTTTTAGAACCATCAGTCCGTCAAGATTGGGCTCAGCAACAAAGAAAAAGAGTGACAATAAAAGTGTCCCTTTGCTCAACAATTTCGGGTACCACAGTTTTACGGGCGAGAGACTGTGCCTCACCTAACACCCAGTGTCAAAGCAGAAGACGACTTCTAATAGAATGATCAAGAATAGCAAAAAGTCGCCAGGAAATAGCAATTAAAAAGACGAATTGGGAAGGAAAAATTAAACTTAGTAGGAAAAAGCATTCAGCACAATTAGTGAAGAAGGCAGCAGGAGCATAAAGCTTCAAAAGGACAGAGGACACTGTCCCATGGAGCATCACACTCTAGTATCCGCCAACCAAGCCCCCTCACGATGGCAACAGGCTGGAAAGGGAGGGAGAGATGAAAAAGACGAGAGGACAAAGAATACTGCCCGGTGGGAAACCAGTGTTAATGGGTAGACTGGGAAAATTGGAATCGTTCACAGAGACATACTGGAGCCTGTCACTGAGGTAAGATTGTAGGTATTGGAGGGAGAAACCTTTTACTCCGTAACGTTGTAATTTAAGAAAGTTAATGTGTTTACAGTGTCAAAATGTAGGTCAACAAATAAATGAATAAGGTACTCATTTTTTCCAAGAGCTGCATAAATGAAATTAATCATACTAACCGGGCATGATTGGTCCTTTTTTGGGCCTGAAGCCATTATGGCAAAAACTAAGTATAAATAGGAGTAAGGCTATGTGTAAATTAACTCTTTTAAAATATTTTAGACCAAATCGGCAGAATTGATATTGGTCTATAATTGTTGACTTCAATGAGATTGCTGCTTTTATGGACTAAGGTTATTCTTGCTTTTTTTCTCAAAATATCAGGAAAGGTTTAGTGTTCAAATAATTTGTTGTTGAGCAATGCAATAGCTGGAGCTAAAAATTTAAGAGGCTTTTTTGTAAATTAGGGTTGGTATCTCAACATACAGTATCTATGCATGGGGTTCATTCATCCACTGCAAATTGCCTCAAGGCCATCATCACCCAATGAAAATGTACTATCAGAACAATAAAACTGTCTTCAAACAGCACACAGCCTCTCTGTTTAAATCCCTGAACATGCTACATATACACTCGCTCTACACATTCTCTTGTGCTATTTACAAGTACAAAACCTTGTTCCTAAATGCTAACCCTGATCTGAAACTCTTCATTGATAAGACGTAATAGAACCCACAAGCACCACAACATAAATAAATATCTCTTTGATATAAATTTTTTATATAAATTGACAGTCAGGATAATACAATTGCCAATCAGGCTAATATAATTTTTAATCAGGCTTTATCACCCACAGGGTTATTGATCGGTGGAACTGCCGAAGCCATAACTGCCAAAACTGTGCTGAATTTCAAAATATATCTGGAAAAAATCATGAAGGCAAACTGGGAGGGGGAAGGGAACCTTCAACAAGCCGACAACTTCCTGTTCTCATTGAGGCCACTCAGGTTAGTGGCCCTCAGGTAAATCAGGTAAAATATTATTCCCAGACAATTACAGCATAACTGATAAAGTTAGGCTAGAGTAATAAATTTCTGGTAAATTTAGAGTGATAAATTTTTAGAGTAATATACATTTAAATTTCATATTAACTTGACTGACAGCTATAAATGCCAATCAGCCTTCAATATACTCTTCAATGAAATATTTAAATCAAGAGTAAAACTCATAAATAGGCCTAAACAAAAAACAAAAAATGGATATCAGTTTGCATATATATCTAATGAGAAAATTCCTTGATTAATATACATTTCCTTACCAATCAAATGGTCTCACCTTAAGTACGTCTCAGATTGTCTTCTACACCAACTCCAATGCTAAATGATATTACAACAAAAATGTTTATAACTTAGCTACAGAGTATATTACATTTTAAATAAATTTCCACAGAAAGCTAAAAAAGGAAGCACATTATTTACATAAATATGAAGAAAAACATAAAGCTTTGTTTTACCTTTGCTAAATTAAAGAGATACTTCTATACTTATAAGCAATTTTGAGTTTTCCTACAGTGACAGCTTCTATAGTTCTTGCTTGGTCATCTAACTTTCATATAAGAACAATATAATAAAATATCTTCAGATCTTTACCTTTTCATTGTGAAGTGTATTTCTCAAAGAAAATATAATTACCTATGAAGAACATCCAACTGACATTGTGATAGCACACTGTTAGATTAAAGGTAAGTTAATATACTATTATGTGCCTCATTATCCTTCAACATTCTCTTAATTATCTTTCACACTGAAAGTGTTTAGCCTATTATCTGCATGCATCATCTTGTGCTTCTTCATTTGTCCAGGACGACTGAATCTCTTCCCACACTCTGGACACTCATGTGCTTTGTCCCTTGAATGCACTAACATATGAGTCTTCATAGTTCCACGCACTCTGAATCTCTTCCCACACTCTGGACACTCGTGAGGTTTATCACCTGAATGCACTAACATGTGCTTTATTATAGTTCCACGTTCTCTAAATTTTTTGCCACACTCGTCACATCGAAAAGGTCTCTCATCTGCATGCACCATCCTGTGAGTATTCATATGTCCACGCTGAGTGAATCTCTTCCCACACTCTGGACACTCATGAGGTTTATCACCTGAATGTACTAACATGTGAGTTTTCATACTTCCATGACGACTGAATGTCTTCCCACACACTGGACACTCATGAGGTTTGTCACCTGAATGCACTAACATGTGAGACTTCATATCTTCAAGACGACTGAATCTCTTTCCACACTCTTGACACTCATGAGGTTTGTCACCTGAATGCACTAACAAGTGACGCTTCATATCTCCAAGACGACTGAATCTCTTTCCACACTCTGGACAATCATGAGGCTTGTCACCTGAATGCGCTAGCATGTGACGCTTCACATGTTCAAGACGACTGAATACCTTCCCACACTCTGGACATTCATGAGTATTTTCACCTGAATGCACTAACATGTGCCTTATTATAGTTCCACGTAATCTAAATTTTTTGCCACACTCAGTACATTGAAAAGGTCTCTCATTCACATGCACCATCCTGTGCTTCTTCATATGTCCAAGATGACGAAATCTCTTCCCACACTCTGGACACTCATAAGGTTTGTCACCTGAATGCACTAACATGTGAGTCTTCACACTTCCAGGACGGGTGAATACCTTCGGACACTGTGGACACTGGTGAGTCTTCATCTTCTTTATGACAGGTGCAGTTTGTGTGAAGGTTTTCTCCTCCGGATGTTGGGAGAAGCGTCAAGGCTTGAGTGTTGTTTCTTAGAGTTAGACTTGATGTGAGCACTTGGCGGTCAATGGTGGTGCTTCTTCTTTATGATTGGTGCAGTTTGTGTCAAGGTTTTCCCTTAATGCTCGTGCTGGACATCACCGGCGGGTGCTGCTAAAATGGCGGCAATTGTTTACCCTCTCATCACCTGAGCGTTCCAATGTTTTTGTCTGGTTCCACATATCATTTTTCCTACTTATTTTTGTTTATAACTGCTCATTTACAATTACGACTTGTATTTATCCCCATGTTTTTCAATCAAAGAATGTACTTGGAATTATTTATTTAAACATAATGCTACACGATTATGTTTTTTGAAGGAAACAGCTCTCCCATAGTGGATGTGCTCCGAACCATAATGGAACTGACCCAAGTATCAGTTTGGTCAACCCAAGTATCGCCTTTCCAAAATGGTGATTCATGTTGGAATATTCGACCGCCGAAAAAATATGGTTTGTTAGTTTAGTTCATTTATTATGCACCCATGGTTGAAAACATCTCGATAACTTAAATTATTTATTAGTCAGAAGAAAGACAGAAATGGGAGCATTATATAAAACCTTTACCAGACAAATATTTTTTAAGTAAAACCAAAGATATTTGTAGTTGTATAAAAGTGGCAGTTTAGTCACTCCTTACACGGGAGACATCTCCAGTCACGCAGGGTGCAGCCGCACCTCCACAGATCTCCAGTATCATCTATTGATACTGGTAATGGCTCAAAAGGGCCACCACTAATGGGCTATTCGTGCCCGTGCCATCTTTTGGGTGGCTTAATCTTCATCAATCAATCACTCCTTACATTGACAACATCGCACACAAATATTTTTACCACTTCTGAGACCAGCTTTGGACGTTCCGCATATGTGTACGTGTTCAATATTAAAACGACAATATAATGCAATTAATAATTAAAATCTTCTACTTAACAGGCGTATATATATATATAGTTATTAAATGAAGTCTAGTGATGTGGTGGACATTATCCGGACTTGGTAAGGACGCCGCCCGCCATCGTCGACTGCAGTTTCGGATAACAGTTTTCGGATCAAAATCACGCTCGAACGCTCATCTGCTCCTGACGACCTTGCTGCCCGTCCAACTTTATCAGCTGCTCCTTGAGCCCACAACATCCCAAACATGATGCAACAACCCCAGAAGGCAGCTAAGTACCCAGTGACCTAAATGTGACCGAAATATACGACAAAACCTAACCTACTAGCTCATCTCGACCTCATTAGTGTTGCTCCCTGGCGGAAGCTAACCGCTAACCTGACGTTTGCTGCTGCTACATCAACGAGTCTACCCCACCCAGCAAACATTTTCATGTTTTTAAAACATCCTAAAAACGACATTTCATTGTTTTCAGCACGTTTATAATTACGTTTAGAAAAGGTTTTTTGAGAACTTTTATATACAACCTTAGAACGTAAATAATTAACATTTCTAAAAACTTTTTTATAATCTTTTAATTACCTACATTAAAACGTTTAGGGTAAATTAGGGTATAATAATTTTGTAATTCATATCTGAAATAGAAAGGGAGAGAAAGAAAGAAGACATATCTGAGAAAGAAATGGACATCCTATATATGTATGTGTAAATTACAAATAAATAGGGTACAAAAAGAGAATTAAAATATTATATTTATTTAATTAAGAATGAGTAATACAACAAAATATATGTAATAGCTCGAAATATATAGACTATATCTATAACAGAATATAAAAGTAAAAATTTAAAAATCTATAAAAATCTATATATGCAATATGTGAACACAATAGATTTTGTGATCAAGCAGCCTGTGATTCATGTCATGCTGAGATCAGTCTGACGTTACAAGCAGTTATTGTTACTTAAAACTAAAACAAGTAAAATTTTCCGAGTATACATATAACACTACAGTTTTTCTATGACTAATAATAAAAATCTATTAATCAAAAGTTTAGGACTAATTAACTAAAAATAAAAATCTACAAGTGAATGTAAACAGTCAAGTATAATATTCATGTAGAAAGAGAAAGAAAAAGAGAGAGAGAAGGAAAGAAAGAGAAAGAAAGAAAGGGAGAAAGAGAGAGAGAAAGAAAAAAAAAAAGCCATGTATAATATTCATATTAGCACCATGCAATATAACTTAGATTAAGTAAAAATCTCAGACATTTTTAAATCAAATGAAATATGAGAGCCAGAGAGAGAGCGAGAGCCAGAGAGAGAGCGTGAGCCAGAGCCAGAGAGAGAGAGAGTCAGAGCCAGAGAGAGAGAGAGAGAGAGCCAGAGCCAGAGCCAGAGAGAGAGAGAGAGAGCCAGAGAGAGAGAGAGAGAGCCAGAGAGAAAGAGAGAGCCAGAGAGAAAGAGAGAGCCAGAGAGAGAGAGAGAGAGCCAGAGCCAGAGAGAGAGAGAGCCAGAGCCAGAGAGAGAGCCAGAGCCAGAGAGAGAGAGAGCCAGAGAGAGAGTGAGTCAGAGCTAGAGAGAGAGTCAGAGCCAGAGAGAGAGAGCCAGAGCCAGAGAGAGCCAGAGAGAGAGAGAGAGCCAGAGAGAGAGAGAGCCAGAGAGAGAGAGAGCCAGAGAGCGAGAGCCAGAGAGAGCGAGAGCCAGAGAGAGCGAGAGCCAGAGAGAGCGAGAGAGCCAGAGAAAGAGAGAAAGAGAGGGGGAGAGAGAGAGAGAGAGAGAGAGAGGGCCAGAGCCAGAGAGAGAGAGCCAGATCCAGAGAGAGAGAGAGAGAGCCAGAGAGAAAGAGAGAGCCAGAGAGAAAGAGAGAGCCAGAGAGAGAGAGAGAGCCAGAGAGAGAGAGAGAGCCAGAGAGAGAGAGAGAGCCAGAGAGAGAGAGAGAGAGCCAGAGAGAGAGAGAGAGCCAGAGCCAGAGAGAGAGCCAGAGAGAGAGAGAGAGCCAGAGAGAGAGAGAGAGAGCCAGAGAGAGAGAGCGTGAGCCAGAGCCAGAGAGAGAGTGAGTCAGAGCTAGAGAGAGAGTCAGAGCCAGAGAGAGAGAGCCAGAGAGAGAGCCAGAGAGAGAGAGCCAGAGAGCGAGAGCCAGAGAGAGCGAGAGCCAGAGAGAGCGAGAGATCCAGAGAAAGAGAGAAAGAGAGGGGGAGAGAGAGAGAGAGAGAGAGAGGGCCAGAGCCAGAGAGAGAGAGCCAGAGCCAGAGAGAGAGAGAGCCAGAGAGAAAGAGAGAGCCAGAGAGAGAGAGAGCCAGAGCCAGAGAGAGAGCCAGAGGGAGAGAGAGAGCCAGAGAGAGAGAGCAAGAGAGCCAGAGAGAGAGAGAGAGCAAGAGAGCCAGAGAGAGAGCAAGAGAGCCAGAGAGAGAGCAAGAGAGCCAGAGAGAGAGCAAGAGAGCCAGAGAGAGCCAGAGAGAGAGCAAGAGAGCCAGAGAGAGCAAGAGAGCAAGAGAGAGAGCAAGAGAGAGAGAGAGAGAGAGCCAGAGAGAGAGAGCAAGAGAGCCAGAGAGAGAGCAAGAAAGAGAAAGAAAGAGAAAGAAAGAGAGAGAGAGAGAGAGAGAGAGAGAGAGAGAGAGAGAGAGAGAGAGAGAGAGAGAGAGAGAGAGAGAGAGAGAGAGAGAGAGAGAGAGAGAGAGAGAGAGAAAGAGAGAGACAGACAGACAGAGACAGAAAGACACACACACAACAAAAGAGGAGACAGAACAAAATTAAGGCAAGGAGAGAGAAGACAGAACAGAAACAACAGAGAGAGGAGAGAAATGAGAAATCATTGAAGAGAAGGGGAAGAGAAACACAAGATAAGAAAAAGATACAAGAAAAATATACAAAATAAAAATGACATAAATGAATACCACAAATATAAAAAGTAAAGGAAGAGAGAAGCTAGAAGAGACAGGAAACGAGAGGTGTTAGAAGAGAGGAGGAAAGGAGAGATTAAAAGTTAAGAAAAACAGGAGAGAAACGTAAAAGAAATAAAAAAAAGGGACATTTGTGAGGAGAGAAAATAAAGAGACCAGAGAAGACCATATATCAAGAGGGTGAGGATAAAGACTTATATATTTTCTTAGTAGACATCCTCTGGCTCTTGTTGCCCCTCTTGTATACGAATTGTACTTGCAAGCTTTCCCTGAAAAGATATTAACAAAATTAATATTTAATTATTTATTTATATAAATTACACACACACAAACTTTAAATATTATATATATATATATATATATATATATATATATATATATATATATATATATATATATATATATATATATATATATATATATATATATATCAGATTCAGATTCAGATTCAGATGTTTATTCAGGTAAGGTATATACATACAAGTGATGTTACATTAATGGATTGATATATAGATAGAGCTAGTACATACAATGCCTAAAGCCACTATTACGCAATGCGTTTCGGGCAAGAAAAACATTAATATCTAGAACTTAATACTAATTGAGCATAAAGAATAAAAAGTGTTGAGAACAAATACAAATAAAGATAAAAAAAAAGGGGGAACATGACTGGAAAAGCAGCACAAATACAATAGGTTGACAAACAGTGTTGATTAAAAAAAAGAAATAACAGACATGGGTTGACAATAGAGGAGTGAGGTAGATTACAGGGAATTTATTAGGTAGTGTTTAGTTTTTATCTTAAACTGGTTGAGAGAGGTACAGTCTTTATCATGGTTGGGAAGGTCATTCCACATTCTGGGCCCCTTGATTTGCAGAGCATTTCTAGTTTGATTAAGACGTACTCTAGGAATATCAAAACTGTATTTATTTCTGGTGTGGTGCTCATGGGTTCTGTTACAATCTTCTATGAAGCTTTTAAGATCAGGATTGGCATTATAGTTTAGCGTTTTATATATGTATAATACACATGAGAGAATGTGCAGAGACTTAATATCTAACATATTCAGAGATTTGAGTAGGGGTACCGAGTGATGTCTGGGGCCAGAGTTGGATATTGTTCTAATAGCAGCTTTGTGTTGGGTAATTAGAGGACGTAAGTGATTTTGGGTAGTAGAACCCCAAGCACAAATACCATAGTTGAGATAAGGATAGATAAGGGAGTAATAGAGAGTCACCAGGGCAGGGCGTGGTACATAATATCTGATCTTAGAAAGAATGCCCACAGTTTTTGAAACTTTTTTTGATATATTTAGAATGTGTCCCTGGAAATTCAGCTTGTGGTCAATGAGAATGCCAAGGAATTTGCCATCTAATTTGTTACAAATTTGGGTATTGTTTATTTTGAGATTTATATGACTAGAGGATTTATTGCCAAACAGAATATAGAAAGTTTTGTCAATGTAAAGGGTGAGTTTGTTGGCAGTTAGCCAAAGATGGACTTTATTTAGCTCAGTATTTACTGTGGCATTTAGAGCAAGAGGGTCAGGACTGGAGTAAATGAAGGTTGTGTCGTCAGCAAATAGAATTGGTTTGAGGTGTTGGGAGGCATTTGGAAGGTCATTAATGTAGATGAGAAAGAGGAGAGGGCCAAGTATGCTGCCCTGAGGAACACCAATGTTGATGGGTAGGGTGGGAGAAATTGTATTTATTTATTTATTTATTTATGCATATACAAGAATGTACATAAGGAATGTGAGGATACAATTATGGTAATTACAGTCTTGTAAAGCCACTAGCACGCGCAGCGTTTCGGGCAGGTCCTTAATCTAAGAAAATTTTAAGGAGGTAAATACTTGCAAAATTTATAGACAAAAAAATGATAACAGATTACATGGAATGAAAAAAAAAAAAAAGATGAGAGAAAATTATAGGTACAGTATATTAAAGCACATAGGTAGCTATGATTGATTGCAATGACAGCTTAAAATGGTAGTTGACAACAAATTGGTAGGCACAATACAGCAGAAACAATATAAGATTGATTGCAATGACAGCTTGAATGGTAGTTGACAAAAATTGGTAGTCACAATACAGCATATGGCTAGCACATAAAAGAAGACAGCAATGAACACAATGATAAGGTTGTTTGATATTACATAAAAATTAGGAGATTGGGTACCACTAGGTACAGAGCAAATTAAAGCTCAGTGTAGGAAACTAAATAGATGAAGTTAGGTACTTTTTGGTTTTGCTTTTAAATAAGGCAAAAGTTTTACAGTTTTTCAATTCACTAGGGAGTGAGTTCCATAGACTAGGTCCCTTAATTTGCATAGAGTGTTTACACAGATTAAGTTTGACCCTGGGGATATCAAAGAGATATTTATTTCTGGTGTGGTGATAATGGGTCCTATTACATCTGTCCAGGGAGAGTTTCAGAGCATGGTTTGCATTTAAGAACAGGGTTTTGTAAATGTAGTTGACACAAGAGAATGTGTGGAGGGAGTTAATATTTAGCAAGTTTAGAGATTTAAACAAGGGAGCTGAGTGTTGTCTGAAAGCAGAGTTAGTTATTATTCTGATAGCAGATTTTTGCTGTGTGATGATGGGCTTAAGGTGGTTTGCAGTGGTAGACCCCCATGCACAGATACCATAATTAAGATAGGGGTAGATTAGTGCATAATATAGTGAGAGGAGAGCAGAGTTAGGAACATAATATCTGATTTTGGAGAGTATACCAACTGTCTTAGAGACTTTCTTAGTTATGTGTTGAATGTGGGTGCTGAAGTTGAGTCTCTTGTCTAGGAATAGGCCAAGAAACTTGCCATCATTTTTATTACTGATGTTAATGTTGTCTATCTGTAGCTGAATTGCATTTGATGATTTGTTTCCAAATAAGATGTAGTAAGTCTTTTCGATGTTTAATGTTAGTTTGTTCGTTGACATCCATAAGTGGACTTTTTTTAATTCATTATTCACAACATTATTTAGTGTATGTGGGTTGAGGTTTGAGTAGATAAGGGTAGTATCGTCAGCAAACAATATAGGTTTGAGAATATTAGAGACATTAGGCAGATCGTTTATATATATAAGAAATAGAAGAGGTCCTAAGATGCTGCCCTGTGGCACTCCAACGGTAATTGGTAGAGTGGAAGAAGTTGTATCATTGATGGTTACATATTGGTGTCTGTCACTAAGATAGGATCGGTATTATTGTATTATTCACAGAAACATATTGGAGCCTGTCAGTAAGGTAGGACTCGAGGTATTGTAGGGAGTGTCCTCTGACTCCATAATGATGTAATTTAAGAAGAAGGTTATGGTGGTTGACAGTATCAAAAGCTTTACGCAGGTCCACAAATAACCCAACAGGGAACTCCTTTTTATCAAGAGCTGTATGAATCGAGTTAAGCATACTAATAAGTGCATCGTTAGTGCTTTTTTTGGGTCTGAAGCCATATTGGCTTTGGCTAAGTATATTGAGTTTGATATGAGTAAAGCTGCTTATATATAAGTTTTTCAAAAATTTTTGACAAGTTTGGCAGGATTGATATAGGTCTGTAGTTGTTAACATCTGTGGGGTCACCACATTTGTGGACAGGCGTTACTCTCGCTTTTTTTAGAATACCTGGAAAGGTTTGGAGTTCAAGTGACTTGTTGAAGAGCAAAGCAATAGCAGGGGCTAAAGATCTGGAGGCTTTTTTGTAAATTAAAGTTGGTATCTCCTCAAGGGCACCAGACTTGGTTTTAAGGGAAAGGATTATCTCATTGACGTCAGTGGAGTTAATAGGCTTTAGGTACAGAGACTGGATAGTTACCTGTAAGATAGTCCTTAATGTCAGTACTGGAAGATGGAATATCATTTGCAAGGGATGAACCAATGGAAGAGAAGAACCTATTGAACTCAATAGCAGAATCAGAGGCTGAAAGCTGACCATCGTTATTAGACAGGAGAGTCGGTTTGTTATTTAAAGATTTCTTTGATCCCAATATTTGTGAAATTGTGCTCCAAGTTTGTTTAATGTTGCTCTTTATTTGAGTAAATTTATCTTCGTAGTATTTAGTTTTGGCTCGTCTAATTATCTTAGATAGCAATAATGAGTAATTCTTTGAGAATTCTTTGGAGACAATTCCTAACCTATACTTCTTCTCAAGGTCGTGTTTTTTGTTAATGGATTTCAGTATTCCCTTTGTAAGCCAAGGATTGTTAAGCCTTTTGCTTGTGACTTGTTTTGTAAGCATAGGACAGTGGGTGTTATAAAGGCTAAGAGTTGTTTGTAGAAAAGATTGCACAGCTAGGTTGATGTCCCCTATGTTACCTAACTCGGACTCCCAGTTGACATTATCAGCAGCAGTTATAAAATTGTTTATAGCAGTTTCATTGTGCAGCCTAAAGCTTAACTCCCTTGTTTCTAGAGATGGTTTGCTAATGTTAGTTAAGAGAAATGTGGGGTAGTGGTCTGTAGTGCTATCGGTGATTATACCTGAAGTAAGCGGAGAGGTTATGTTGGTCCAGATGTGATCTAGAGTCGTGGCAGTGCTATCAGTGATTCTAGTAGGTCTAGTGATTAAGGGTATGAGGAAGCAGGAATTCATACAGTTGAGGAAGCTAACAGCAGTAGGGTGTTCAGGCTCGCAGAGGTCAATATTAAAGTCCCCTGCGATAATTAGGTGGTTTTTGTTCAGTCTGTTATCAAGTATTAGATTTCTAAGGTTTGAGTTGAACACAGACACATCAGTGTTGGGAATTCTATAGACTGCACCCACAGACAGGACAGACTCGGCACCCTTGACTCTGAAGCTGGCGAAGATATACTCCCCATAGCAGTCTCTAGTTCTAATTTCTTTTAAGCATGTTAGTTCTTGGTGGTAGTAAAGAGCAGTGCCACCACCTCTCTGAAGTTGACGACAGTTGTGAATTGCTGAGTAGTTAGGCATGTTAAAGAGTTGAGTAGTATCCTCTTTCAACCATGTTTCAGTAAGTATACTAAAAGAGAATTTGTTGCCAATAGTTTCAATCAAGGCACTAACATCATCGAAGTGTTTACCTAGGGATCTAACGTTCAAATTGATTACAGAGATATTGTGATTATGAGTTAATACATTGTTTACATCATGTGCTGCAAAATATCTGCAATTTAGATCATTAAAGTGATTATTGTCATAGATAGTGGATAAGAGGTTAAGTTCTGGGTCTATACTTGACTGCATAAAAAAAGCTGATTGTAGAATCAGAAATAAGTAGAAATAAGCTATAAAATAGGGAAAAATATATACACAATACTGTACAAAACAAACACAAAAGGGGCTTACAGGGGTACAATGGAGTAAGGGAGTATGGCTAGGCTAGGCAACCTAGGCAATTAATGAGATTAAAGAAAAAACATGTAAACATGGACTATACAAAACACAAGATATAGAAATACAAAACAAAAAATATAAGCAAGACTAGGCAATACAAAAAAAACAAATTGAGCAAAAATGAAAAAAGAAAAAAAAGAAAAAATGAGGTAGATTGCTTACGAGTACTCTCAGGTACACTGTAAGTAACAATTTGCAATTTGAGATGCAGGCAAAGCCAGGGGTACAATGGAGTAAGGGAGCATGGCGAGGCTAGGCAACCTAGGTAATAAATGAAATCAAAGAAAAGTTGAATAATAAACATAGGCAAATTTAAGCTAATGATTAATAACTATAGATAGTTCAGTAATGATTGTATAATTAAAAAGACCTGAAGAACTACTTAATAACTCAATTAAATAATTTCGGTAAATGACTAGGTAAGAGTAAGTTAAAAATTAAGTCAGAAAATGAACCAAGGAGACTAGGATACCTAGCCCCACTAGTTGACAGGGGGTTAATTAAGTTAATTCATTGGGAGTGATAAGGTGAGACAAACCACATTGGGAGAGGAAAGTGTTGAGGTTTTCTTCTCTAGTAATAGTAAACATCTTGCCCTCTGGGGTTTTTCTCACCTTTATCAGACCATCTCTAACGAAGCACTGATGAATCGCATGCTGGGTTTTGTTATATATATATATATATATATATATATATATATATATATATATATATATATATATATATATATATATATATATATATATATATATATATAATTTCGTAAACCTCACCCTGTAAACATTCATGTTTCTACATGTTAAACAAGCTACGAGGATGAGGGAAGGGGATGTTCCCTCCATGCTGGATATTATATTTACCAGGAAAGAGAAAGATATATTTATCATTCAGTACCTCCCTCCTTTGGTACCTCCCTTTTCCTCCTTTCAGTACCTCCCTCCTTTTACCCAAGTGACATTGTCACTTGGGTAAAAGTGACCATGTCTTTTTGGGAATAAAGTATGCAATGCATTATAATCTGGAAGAAAATGAGCTTGAAGCAGTTGAAAAACCTGACTTGTGGAGAGGTCATTATGGGGAACTTAGATATTTCCTTAAGGAATTTGACAAACACTTGCTGTTAGGACATGAAGTAAATGAGATGTATGTCAAGTTTTGTGAAATATATGATAATGGCACAACAAAATTTATACTAAAGCAGAGATGCAGAACTAGGAAAAAGGGAAAAATTGCCCAAACATACAAGCAATACAAAGATGCGAGAAACAACAATAGCAGTAAGGAGAGGGACAGAAAGACTATGACTTTCGGTCATATTCAACAACACAAATATACATACACACACACACATTATTGGAAAAAATTGGAATTGGAATATTGGAAAAAATAATTAAAACTAAATGGGTAGAACACCTGGAGAGAAATGATATAATTTCAGACAGACAGTATGGTTTTCGATTTGGAAGATCCTGTGTATCGAATTTACTCAGTTTCTATGATCGAGCAACAGATATATTACAGGAAAGAGATGGTTGGGTTGACTGCATCTATCTGGACCTAAAAAAGGCATTCGACAGAGTTCCACATAGAGAGGTTGTTCTGGAAACTGGAAAATATTGGAGGGGTGACAGGTAAGCTTCTAACATGGATGAAAAATTTTCTGACTGATAGAAAAATGAGGGCAGTAATCAGAGGCAATGTATCGGACTGGAGAAATGTCATAAGTGGAGTACCACAGGGTTCAGTTCTTGCACCAGTGATGTTTATTGTCTACATAAATGATCTACCAGTTGGTATACAGAATTACATGAACATGTTTGCTGATGATGCTAAGATAATAGGAAGGATAAGAAATTTAGATGATTGTCATGCCCTTCAAGAAAACCTGGATAAAATAAGTATATGGAGCACCACTTGGCAAATGGAATTTAATGTTAATAAATGCCATGTTATGGAATGTGGAACAGGAGAACATAGACCCCACACAACCTATACATTATGTGAGAAATCTTTAAAGAATTCTGATAAAGAAAGAGATCTAGGGGTGGTTCTAGATAGAAAACTATCACCTGAAGACCACATAAAGAATATTGTGCGAGGAGCCTATGCTACGCTTTCTAACTTTAGAATTGCGTTTAAATACATGGATGGTGATATACTAAAGAAATTGTTCATGACTTTTGTTACGCCAAAGCTAGAATATGCAGCTGTTGTGTGGTACCCAACAACAGAAGTTGGCCCATATCTTAAGAAGCACATCAACAAACTGGAAAAGGTGCAAAGAAATGCTACTAAGTGGCTCCCAGAACTGAAGGGCAAGAGCTACGAGGAGAGGTTAGAGGCATTATATATGCCAAAACTAAAAGACAGAAGAAAGAGGTGATATGATCACTACATACAAAATAGTAACAGGAATTGATAAAATCGACAGGGAAGATTTCCTGAGACCTGGAACTTCAAGAACAGGAGGTCATAGATTGAAACTATAGCTTAACACAGATGCTAAAGAAATATAAGAAAATTCACTTTCGCAAATAGAGTGGTAGACGGTTGGAACAAGTTAGGTGAGAAGGTGGTGGAGGCCAAGACTGTCAGTAGTTTCAAAGTAGTTTCAAACTCAGCCCCTGCCAGCTTGGCTTCCGGTCCCAAAAGAGCACCAATGATGCAATCATTAGTCTCCTTGACATTATCTACTCAGCCCTTGACAAAAATGAGTTTCCGATTGGACTCTTCATTGACCTAAGAAAAGCCTTTGATACTGTTAATCACAACTACCTCTTACTTAAACTCCAGCATTATGGAATCCGAGGCCTTGCCCTTGACTACATCCGATCCTATCTTAGTGACAGACACCAATATGTAACCATCAATGATACAACTTCTTCCACTCTACCAATTACCGTTGGAGTGCCACAGGGTAGCATCTTAGGACCTCTTCTATTTCTTATATATATAAACGATCTGCCTAATGTCTCTAATATTCTCAAACCTATATTGTTTGCTGACGATACTACCCTTATCTACTCAAACCTCAACCCACATACACTAAATAATGTTGTGAATAATGAATTAAAAAAAGTCCACTTATGGATGTCAACGAACAAACTAACATTAAACATCGAAAAGACTTACTACATCTTATTTGGAAGCAAATCATCAAATGCAATTCAGCTACAGATAGACAACATTAACATCAGTAATAAAAATGATGGCAAGTTTCTTGGCCTATTCCTAGACAAGAGACTCAACTTCAGCACCCACATTCAACACATAACTAAGAAAGTCTCTAAGACAGTTGGTATACTCTCCAAAATCAAATATTATGTTCCTAACTCTGCTCTCCTCTCACTATATTATGCACTAATCTACCCCTATCTTAATTATGGTATCTGTGCATGGGGGTCTACCACTGCAAACCACCTTAAGCCCATCATCACACAGCAAAAATCTGCTATCTGAATAATAACTAACTCTGCTTTCAGACAACACTCAGCTCCCTTGTTTAAATCCCTAAACTTGCTAAATATTAACTCCTCCACACATTCTCTTGTGTCAACTACATTTACAAGACCCTGTTCTTAAATGCAAACCATGCTCTGAAACTCTCCCTGGACAGATGTAATAGGACCCATTATCACCACACCAGAAATAAATATCTCTTTGATATCCCCAGGGTCAAACTTAATCTGTGTAAACATTCTATGCAAATTAAGGGACCTAGTCTATGGAACTCACTCCCTAGTGAATTGAAAAACTGTAAAACTTTTGCCTTATTTAAAAGCAAAACCAAAAAGTACCTAACTTCATCTATTTAGTTTCCTACACTGAGCTTTAAATTTGCTCTGTACCTAGTGTTACCCAATCTCCCAATTTTTATGTAATATCAAACAACCTTATCATTGTGCTCATTGCTGTCTTCTTTTATGTGCTAGCCATATGCTGTATTGTGACTACCAATTTTTGTCAACTACCATTCAAGCTGTCATTGCAATCAATCTTATATTGTTTCTGCTGTATTGTGCCTACCAATTTGTTGTCAACTACCATTTTAAGCTGTCATTGCAATCAATCATAGCTACCTATGTGCTTTAATATACTGTACCTATAATTTTCTCTCATCTTTTTTTTCATTCCATGTAATCTGTTATCATTTTTTTGTCTATAAATTTTGCAAGTATTTACCTCCTTAAATTTTCTTAGATTAAGGACCTGCCCGAAACGCTGCGCGTGCTAGTGGCTTTACAAGACTGTAATTACCATATTTGTATCCTCACATTCCTTATGTACATTCTTGTATATGCATAAATAAATAAATAAATAAATAAGTAAATAAATAAATAAACAAAGAGTGCTGGGAAGACAGTCTCATCCTGTAACTACACTTAGGTAATTACACACACACTATATATATATATATATATATATATATATATATATATATATATATGAAAGGCCCGATTTGCCTAATAAGCCAAGTTTTCATGAATTAATTGTTTTTCGATTACCTAACCTACCTAACCTAACCTAACCTAACATTTTCGGCTACCTAACCTAACCTAACCTAAAGAGATAGGTTAGGTTAGGTTAGGTAGGGTTGGTTAGGTTCGGTCATATATCTACGTTAATTTTAACTCCAATAAAAAAAAATGACCTCATACATAATGAAACGGGTAGCTTTATCATTTCATAAGAAAAAAATTAGAGAAAATATATTAATTCAGAAAAACTTGGCTTATTAGGCAAATCGGGCCTTGCATAGTAGGCTGAAAAGTGCATTCTGGCTGCTAGGTACGACATATATATATATATATATATATATATATATATATATATATATATATATATATATATATATATATATATATATATATATGCAAACAAGCCTGAATGGTCCCCAGGACTATATACAACTGAAAACTCACACCCCAGAAGTGACTCGAACCCATACTCCCACAACTGGTATGTACAGGGACGCCTTAATCCGCTTGACCATCACGACCGGACAAAAGGAAGTGATAGCCGAGGCTATATGAACCACTTCCCCGCCGGCACTCGGATGGTAATCTTGGGCATAGCATTGAGGTGATTTGATAAAATGCTATGCCCAAGATTACCATCCGAGTGCCGGCGGGGAAGTGGTTCATATAGCCTCGGCTATCACTTCCTTTTGTCCGGTCGTGATGGTCAAGCGGATTAAGGCGTCCCTGTACATACCAGTTGTGGGAGTATGGGTTCGAGTCACTTCTGGGGTGTGAGTTTTCAGTTATATATATATATATATATATATATATATATATATATATATATATATATATATATATATATATATATATATATATATATATGTCGTACCTAGTAGCCAGAACGCACTTTTCAGCCTACTATGCAAGGCCCGATTTGCCTAATAACCCAAGTTTTCATGAATTAATATATTTTCTCTATTTTTTTTCTTATGAAATGATAAAGCTATCCATTTCATTATGTATGACGTCAATTCTTTTTTTATTGGAGTTAAAATTAATATAGATATATGACCGAACCTAACCAACCCTACCTAACCTATCTTTATAGGTTAGGTTAGGTAGCTGAAAATGTTAGGTTAGGTAGTCGAAAAAACATTAATTCATGAAAACTTGGCTTATTAGGCAAATCGGGCCTTGCATAGTAGGCTGAGATGTGCGTTCTGGCTACTAGGTACGACACATTATATATATATTTATATATATATTTATATATATATATATATATATATATATATATATATATATATATATATATATATATATATATATATATATATATATATATATATTTATTTATATATATATATATATATATATATATATATATATATATATATATATATATATATATATATATATATATATATATATATATATATATATATATATATATATCGGACAATAAGTAAAAAAAAAAAAAAAAAAAAAACACATTAAAATTTTTACCTTGTACCTAGATCCACCAGGCCTGTTTGGTGCATGGTAGTAGTGTGGTTGAGGACTACGACGACGCGTGCGGCACCTGCCAGGTGGCACTCAGTTGAGTGCCACCCGACAGGTGTCGTGCAGGGGTGTAGTCACACAGGGTTTTGGGGGAATTTCCCGGAAGTTTGGCACGTTTCAGACGCGTGCGAGCGAGCGTCCTGTGTTTGGGTAAGTGGTCATGAAAGAGAGTAAGTTATGTTGATGAGTGCCAGGTGGTGCGCGCGGTCGTCGTCGCAGCGCGGGTGTCTAGTCACAGGGGGTTTGGGATGGGAATTTCCCGGAAGTTTGGCGCGTGGCGAGTGAGCAGGTGCAGCCCCCCTCCGCGCGGGTCTAGTCCTCGGGGATAGGGGAAAGATATGAGTAGTGTGAGAGTAAGTGATAGAGTAAGAAAATAGAAGGAAGAGAGAGGAAGGAGTAAATGAATATGTATGTGTGTTTAGCGTAGACTTAATCCGGTGTGCGATACTAATTTTTGATGATTGTGAGTAAGTAGAGATAGAGTGTAGATGCAAAACACAGTCTGTTATGTTGTTTGAGGTAAGGGAGGGGTATGGGATGGATGGATGGAGGGAATGGTGAGTGGAGCTCCCCCTCATCGGCATGAGAGTGCTCTGGGCCATTATGCGGTTAGACAAACCCATTAACTACCCTACAGGAAGCCCTTAAGTGGTGTTGTAAGAAATGCATGGAAAAGACACGGGAGTGCACCTGGCTTTTTTTTGTGTGTTCGGGTCATGAAAGAGTGAAGTCACTCTCGTTGTGAGACTGCAGTAGGCCATTATGCGGTTAGACAAACCATTAACGCCCCTACAGGAAGTGCTAAGTGTGCGAGGATGGGGGGCGAAGACTCCTGCAGGAGGAGTGTGTACCATTACCTTAAGCGTTTTTCAATGTCCGCGGAGGGGTAAGCGTACGGGTCGCAGGTTGGAGCCCGAGTGAACGACTTTCCAACTAGCTCGGGTATTTCTCCTCCAACACCCGGAAGTGGTGGGGCACCCATTACCAATGCGTTTCGCCAGGGTCCGCGACTCTCTCTATCTGTCTCTGTCTCTCTTTTATTTATTTATTTTATTTATGCATATACAAGAATGTACATAAGGAATGTGAGGATACAAATATGGTAATTACAGTCTTGTAAAGCCACTAGCACTCGCAGCGTTTCGGGCAGGTCCTTAATCTAAGAAAATTTTAAGGAGGTAAATACTTGCAAAATTTATAGACAAAAAAATGATAACAGATTACATGGAATGAAAAAAAAAAAGATGAGAGAAAATTATAGGTACAGTATATTAAAGCACATAGGTAGCTATGATTGATTGCAATGACAGCTTAAAATGGTAGTTGACAACAAATTGGTAGGCACAATACAGCAGAAACAATATAAGATTGATTGCAATGACAGCTTGGATAGTAGATGACAAAAATTGGTAGTCACAATACAGCATATGGCTAGCATATAAAAGAAGACAGCAATGAACACAATGATAAGGTTGTTTGATATTACATAAAAATTAGGAGATTGGGTAACACTAGGTACAGAGCAAATTTAAAGCTCAGTGTAGGAAACTAAATAGGTGAAGTTAGGTACTTTTTGGTTTTGCTTTTAAATAAGGCAAAAGTTTTACAGTTTTTCAATTCACTAGGGAGTGAGTTCCATAGACTAGGTCCCTTAATTTGCATAGAGTGTTTACACAGATTAAGTTTGACCCTGGGGATATCAAAGAGATATTTATTTCTGGTGTGGTGATAATGGGTCCTATTACATCTGTCCAGGGAGAGTTTCAGAGCATGGTTTGCATTTAAGAACAGGGTTTTGTAAATGTAGTTGACACAAGAGAATGTGTGGAGGGAGTTAATATTTAGCAAGTTTAGGGATTTAAACAAGGGAGCTGAGTGTTGTCTGAAAGCAGAGTTAGTTATTATTCTGATAGCAGATTTTTGCTGTGTGATGATGGGCTTAAGGTGGTTTGCAGTGGTAGACCCCCATGCACAGATACCATAATTAAGATAGGGGTAGATTAGTGCATAATATAGTGAGAGGAGAGCAGAGTTAGGAACATAATATCTGATTTTAGAGAGTATACCAACTGTCTTAGAGACTTTCTTAGTTATGTGTTGAATGTGGGTGCTGAAGTTGAGTCTCTTGTCTAGGAATAGGCCAAGAAACTTGCCATCATTTTTATTACTGATGTTAATGTTGTCTATCTGTAGCTGAATTGCATTTGATGATTTGCTTCCAAATAAGATGTAGTAAGTCTTTTCGATGTTTAATGTTAGTTTGTTCGTTGACATCCATAAGTGGACTTTTTTTAATTCATTATTCACAACATTATTTAGTGTATGTGGGTTGAGGTTTGAGTAGATAAGGGTAGTATCGTCAGCAAACAATATAGGTTTGAGAATATTAGAGACATTAGGCAGATCGTTTATATATATAAGAAATAGAAGAGGTCCTAAGATGCTGCCCTGTGGCACTCCAACGGTAATTGGTAGAGTGGAAGAAGTTGTATCATTGATGGTTACATATTGGTGTCTGTCACTAAGATAGGATCGGATGTAGTCAAGGGCAAGGCCTCGGATTCCATAATGCTGGAGTTTAAGTAAGAGGTAGTTGTGATTAACAGTATCAAAGGCTTTTCTTAGGTCAATGAAGAGTCCAATCGGAAACTCATTTTTGTCAAGGGCTGAGTAGATAATGTCAAGGAGACTAATGATTGCATCATTGGTGCTCTTTTGGGACCGGAAGCCAAACTGGCAGGGGCTGAGTATGTCGAATTTTACGAGGTAGGAATAGAGCTGTTTGTAAATAATTTTTTCAAATATTTTTGATAGAATGGGTAGATTTGATATTGGTCTATAATTGTTTATGTCCGCCGGATTGACTCCTTTATGGACTGGCGTTACTCTTGCTTTTTTGAGGATATCAGGGAAGGTGTGATACTCTGTAGATTTGTTGAACAGTAGTGCTATGGGTGGGGCAAGGGCATGGGAGGCTCTCTTGTACACAATGGACGGAATTTCACTGGTGTTCCCTGCCTTGGTTTTTAGAGAATGTATGATGGACACAACATCTGCCGGGCTGATTGGTGAAAGGAGAAGAGAGTTTGGATAGCTGCCTGAGAGATATGTGTTAATATGTGTCTGAGTCTGTGGGATTTTACTGGCAAGATTAGCACCAACCGATGAAAAGAAACTATTAAATTCATTTGCCATTTCTAAGTCAGTTGACGGTATACCCCCATCCTTGTAGAGTTTTATTTGGTTATGTGAGTGTTGTTTAGTTCCTAGGATACTAGAGATAGTTTTCCAAGTGCTTTTCATGTTGCCTTTTGCTTCATTGAATCTATTCACATAATATGCAAGTTTTGCCTTTCTTATGATACTGGTAAGCATTGATGAGTACCTTTTAGCTACTTCCTTTGAAACTAGGCCAATCCTAACTTTCTTTTCATATTCATGTTTCTTGTTGATTGAGTTGAGAATGCCACTTGTGAGCCATGGATTGTTTAATCTTTTGTCAGTTACTTGCTTGGTAAGAAGGGGACAATGAATGTTGTAGAGGCTTAGAGTTTTGGAGATGAAGAGGTTAGCTAATGAATTTATATCATGGGTATTATTGAATTCAGAATCCCAGTTAATATTGTAAAGTGCCTCTGTAAGATTGTCTAAAGCTGATTCACTGTGTAGCCTAAATGAAAGTTTCTTGCTTTTTGGTGGTGTTATGTCCATGTTCGCTATGAGAAAGGTAGGATAGTGGTCAGTTGTTCTGTCGTAGATTATACCAGATACAAGGGGAGCTGTTATGTTTGTCCATATGTGGTCCAAGGTAGTGGCTGATGTTTGAGTGACTCGGGTAGGTTTGGTGATTGTGGGGATTAGCATACAGGAGTTCATGCTGTTAAGGAGATAGTCAACTTGAGAGCAATTTTGTTGACCCAGGTCAATATTAAAATCTCCTCCCAGAATGAAGTGGTTTTTGTTGAGATTGTTGTTTATAATAAGATTCCTTAGGTTGTCTGAGAGAGAAGCTATGTTAGTATTGGGAAATCTATAGATGGCTCCAATAGTCAAAGAAGATTTAAGGGATTTAATTGAAAACTGAGCAAAAGTATATTCACAGTAGTCATCTCTGTCACTAATAACACTGTTGCAGATAAATGTATCTCGGTAATATATAGCTGTGCCACCACCTTTTTTATTAGGCCTACAGTTATGAATGGCTTTATAACCAGCTAAGTTGTAGAGTTGGGTATAGTCTTTATTTAGCCAAGTTTCTGTTAAAATAATGAACGATAGGTTAGTACCTATTGCTGTGAGTAGTGCATTTAAATCGTCAAAATGTTTACCAAGTGATCTAACATTTTGGTTATAAACTGATAGACAGGTGCTATTTTGAAGTTTGTTTTTAGCCTGGTGTGCTGTGAAATACTTGCAATAATGATGATCAATGTGCTGGTTGGTATAGATATGAGACAGAAGATTTTGATCAGGATCAATATCAGTGTGCATAGGATGCAGAGGGATCACGATACAAGATACACGATAAAGCAAAACACAAGAATAAAAGCAAATACAATAAAATAGTAACAATTTAGAAGTAAAATAAAGATCCAATAGTTAGCCAGGGAGGACACAGAAGTTACATAAAATAAAAAAAACAAAAAATCAGTAGAGACTGACAATATAAATGTAAAATAAAAAATAATAAGAAAAATGATAATCATAAAAAAAATGATCTTGAAGATAATTAGCTTAGTAATGGTTAATTAACAGGGTAATAAAAAGCCCTAGGTTTAGTGACAAGGGGATTAACTAAGAACAAATAATTAAGAGTATAAAACAGGCAAAGATGACAAACAAACAAAAAATAAAAAAATAAAAATAAACACCTTTGGAAAGGAAAGGCAGAGCTTAAGTACACTTTGGTTGTATGTGAGACTACAAATTATGTTCTGGTTATTCAGCTGATATCCCACAGTCATCCAGGAACGAAGTGAGGTGTGCTTCAGTGGTTATGACATAAGTTTTTCCAGAGTCAGTCTTCCTAGCTATTATTTTACCATCGCGCACAAAACAATGTTTAATAGCAGTGGATCTATTGCAAATTCCACGTAGTTTAAATAAGAGATTTTGTCTGAATCTGGTAAGACATTCGTTCACATAAACCTTGGATTTCATAGCGACTGCAGTAGTGATAAGGTCTGACTTGCGGGAGCAGCTATCTAACTTCACCCTTATCTTTCTGTTGTTTGTACCAGATGATTTGGCACCCACTCTATAAGCTGACTTAATGTCTCTTGCTTCAATTGAATAATTCAACTTAGTACGCAATTCCTGGATCACGATGGCGATTTCTGTCTCTCTCTGTCTCTCTGTCTCTGTCTCTCTCTCTCTCTCTCCCTGTCTCTCTCTCGCTCTGTCTCTCTATCTCTCTCTCTCTGTCTCTCTGCCTCTCTCTCTGTCTCTCTGTCTCTCTGTCTCTCTCTCTCTCTCTCTCTCTCTCTCTCTCTCTCTCTCTCTCTCTCTCTCTCTCTCTCTCTCTCTCTCTCTCTCTCTCTCTCTCTCTCTCTCTCTCTCTCCTTCATATTGTTCATTCATTCATTCATTCATAGTTCCTTTTCATTAAAACTATTTCAGTTTTACATATATAAACAAAGCCAGGGAGTAGTTTTTACTAATACATCTTCTCTAGTATCCAATGATTTTCTTCGAGATTTAAAACACAGCTATTTCAAACATATTTTTTTTTGAGATATATACAAGAGTTGTTACATTCTTGTACAGCCACTAGTACGCATAGCGTTTCGGGCAGGTCCCTGGAATACGATCCCCTGCCGCGAAGAATCGTTTTTTCATCCAAGTACACATTTTACTGTTGCGTTAAACAGAGGCTACAGTTAAGGAATTGCGCCCAGTAAATCCTCCCCGGCCAGGATACGAACCCATGACATAGCGCTCGCGGAACGCCAGGCGAGTGTCTTACCACTACACCAAGGAGACTGTTTGTATATTTAAATACAATAATTTGGTATTGTTACAAATGATATGAGTGGGGCTTCTATGGGGTACTGGTACTATTAAGGGGTATAGGTAGTTAGAAGACAGGACAGGCCCCCACTTGTTACAAATGATATGAGTGGGGCTTCTATGGGGTACTGGTACTATTAAGGGGTATAGGTAGTTAGAAGACAGGAGTATCAAATATGGGAGAGCTAAAAGGCCCGGCCCCCAAAATAAACTATCCACAGTAGTAATAACTTGCTACAAGACCAAATATGTTCGTCTAAGGGTTGATCACTGCGCTCCCACCTTGGAAGAAGAGATACTCTGTAATTCATGTACTTATTTATTAACCCGTTAACAACCCCCCATATACACTCACACCAATAACAATAATAATAATAACTTTACCACACTATCTTACGTTAAAAGCCTTGGTCCACGTAGGCAGGATACAAGGTTTACACTAATAACAAGCTAGGGTAAAGTACTACTGGATAAGCACTGAAGCTGGATGCAGCTTAGGGTAGTGAAACCACGTGGGACCCTAATACAAAACACAACACTTAGGGGTACCCAAACACTGGCAAAATACTATCCCCAGGTCTCACCAATCGTTACTACCAGAGTAGGCACACTCACTAATGCCCTGTACTTAGCTTAAGGATACAGGAACTTCAGGTAAGGGAAATAAGTAAGAGGAGAAGGAAGGAGAGTAGGGATACAGCCACAGAGTAGGTCTTAACCTCACGCCACCAGCCAAGAGAAGACCGAGCTAGCCACCAGCTGCCTCCCTCATGTTGTGGTGCCGGGAGGAGCCTAATTGATCGTGCAGCTAAGCACATTAAAGATCTTCCCCTATGAAACGTATTGTTACTTTATGAATGATTAGAAAGTATTAGTAAGCAAAGTTGGTGCCTATGTTATTATTTAATAATCAACCCCCAGCTCAGTCTTTAAATGCTCTTTGAGAAACAATAATAGTCTTACGTCTGGCAGGGAAGATACAAACAATTGACATTCTAGATGCCCAACTGTACTACCAGAAAGTTTAATAGCTCAATTTTGACCTCTGGTTTCCACTGGAGAACCCAGGGTCGTAACAGGTATCGAGCTTCAGCTCCTATCCTGCCTTAATCCCCTGCCCTATAATGAATACTAACAGTCCTATCCCTCTAAAATTAAAAAATAATCATATTTCAAACATAGTTCAATACAGTAATTTAGTTACCGAGCTCCAGCTCTTGTCCTCCACCTTACTTCCCTCACACATCCTCGTTAATACCTATTCAATTTCCCTGAAATTTCTACCCTCTGTATTTCAGACTTAGTTTAGTAAATCCAAACAATTATCAAACTCTAGCTCTTGTCCCCGGCTTAGTTCATTTGTACAAGATCGTTAGTAACAGATCAATTTTCCCGAAATTTAAAGCAGACATACTTCAAAGTTAGTAAATAATATCAAGTCAGTTACTGAGCTCTAGCTCTCGTCCCCCAACTTAGTTCTCTCTCGTATAATTGTAAATAACCCATCAATTTCACTGTAATTTTTACCCTCAGTATTTCAGTCACCATAAATAAGATCAAAACAGTTAACGAGCTCCAGCTCTCGTCCCCGCCTTAGTTCTCTCTCGTATCTTTGTAAATATCCTATCAATTCCCCTGAAATTTTTACCCTCTGTATTTCATAGTAAATATGATGTAAACAATTATAAAACTCTAGCTCTTGTCCCCAGCTTAGTTCATTTGTACAAGATCGCTAGTAACAGACCAATTTTCCCTGAAATTTAAAGCAGTCATACTTCAAAGTTCGTAAATAATATCAAGTCAGTTACTGAGCTCTAGCTCTCGTCCCCCAACTTAGTTCTCTCTCGTATATTTGTAAATAACCCAGCAATTTCACTGTAATTTCTACCCTCTGTATTTCATAGTAAATATGATGTAAACAATTATAAAACTCTAGCTCCTGTCCTCTGTCCAAGTCCACTCCTGTAAATTTATTACTATCAGTCCAATTCTCCTGAGATTTGAACACCAACTACATTTTCAGTCATAGTAAATAAAAACCGGTTCAGTTATCAAGTTTCAACTCTTGCCCCCCTCAGCTTAGTTCATTTTTTTGTACAAGTTCTTTATTTTCCAACTAAATCACCTTGAGATTTAAGATCGCTTTATTTCTAACGTAGTAAAATTAATCTGGACATTAACCAAGCTCCATTTCCTCAGTCTTAGATCATCGAACATAATTATATCCGTTCAAGCCCCTCTCCAGCCTAACTGTTTATCAGAGTAAACACCATCCATAGCGCGAGTTTACATGCAACATCAACCATTAGTAATCGTTCGATCCAACAGAAAAAACAGAGACTCGTGTTAACATAATAGGTGAAAAAAGTTAATCTTTCTCTTATCACGTTTTATTCAATGACTGGTAGACACATACATATTTATCTTGGTAAAAACAAAACATATTAACTGTCAGACAGACAGACAGACAGACAGACATAGGTGAAAAGAGTTAATCTTTCTCTTATCACGTTTTATTCAATGACTGGTAGGCACATACATATTTATCTTGGTAAAAACAAAACATATTAACTATCAGACAGACAGAGACATAACACTCAGCTTAAAGCAGTTATCAGCGGAGTTTCAAAAGTTTTTTTTTTTTTTTCAACTATTATGAGCTGTTTTCCATGTTTCTTTAACACCATGGCTAAGTGAGCCAGAGCTGTGTAGTAGTGGACCTCCCATTCAAGCTTTTCATCAGGATTTAAGTCATCACTGTCAATCATTCCCAAGCCATAAGGAATTTTAACGCGCTTGATTGAATTATGATGCTTAGTCATGCTTAAAATTTGATTAATGCATAGTTTAAAGCTCCATCGTCTCTTGATCTTAGTATCGTTGCGGAGTCCCTCCATTATACAATCTCTATCCTCCCCACACTGCTCTAATAGAATTTTTTGGTTAACAGCATTATTTTCTATTGGTGGTCCTGCGCTATATCTGGTCACAATAGCTATAACATGTGGTAGACTTTCTGGTGAGGGGGAAGGAGAAAAGACAGCTCCTCCCACTTTAACGCGATCAGCCACCACCACATAGTTACTTAATGGTTGGATCGCTCGCTGTAGTCGTGTATAAGGATACATTTCCCAGATCACGCAAGACATTCCTCCTGAATGGGTGTGAATTGAAGGAATATCATACACTATACAGTCACCAGGATGGATCTCATCCATTGCCAGATAATCACCTTCTAGTTTGCAGTCTTTAAGACTGGTTAGTTTATGGAGCATGTACCTTGAACACATCTTGACAGTTATTAAACGCAAGTTTGCGGATGTAAGAATTATATACAGTATAGAGTTATCAGTTACTCTTTTCATTCCTCTATCACATCTATAAACACACTCAACTGTTTGTTAAAGCGGGAAGATAAACACAGGGTATAATATTATTTTTTATTATTATTAATTGCAAGCATGGAAAATGGTAACAATAGTAAATAAATAAAGTCAATAGTTTATATATATATATATATATATATATATATATATATATATATATATATATATATATATATATATATATATATATATATATATATATATATATATATATATATATATATATATATATATATATATATATATATATATATATGATCCAGCCTGTACTCCTCTTGACATGCCAGAAAGTATTCTGAGGAAACTACTCCAAGCTTGTACTAAAGAGGCACCCTTCTTGAGCCCGGATGGGCACATGTATAAGCAAGTAGATGGGGTCGCCATGGGTTCTCCCCTAGGTGTCCTGTTTGCAAACTTCTACATGGGTACCATCGAGCAAAAAGTCTTAGTCGACATGAACTTGAAACCGGCCATATACTGCAGGTATGTTGACGACATTTTTACACAGGTACCTGATGTCAGACATCTGCAGGAGCTGAAGGAGGCATTTGAGCAGAGTTCCGTGCTGCGTTTCACTTACGAGACGGAAAAGGATGGGAAGCTGCCTTTTCTAGATGTAACAGTCATGGAAAAGGGCGGAGGTTTCCACACTGCAGTCTACACTAAGGAAACAAACATAGGAATGTGCCTAAATGCCAACAGCGACTGCCCTGACAGGTACAAGAGGAGTGTTGTTAACGCATACGTCGACCGTGCTCTCAGCCACAGCTCAGAATGGAAGCAAGTCGACGAAGAACTCTGTAGGGTAAGGCAGGTTCTAGTCAATAACGGCTTCTCCAATGGTTTCATCGAAGACATCATAAGAAGGAAAGTGAAAAGCCATGCAACCTCTGAAGAGACAACTAACACAACACCTATACCCCCTATTAGACTATTTTACAGGAACTTCTTTTCCACAGCTCATAAAACGGAGGAAAGGGTCCTGAAAGATATTGTTAATAGGAACGTTATCCCTACAGACAAAAATCAGAGGATACAATTGACGATTTACTATAAAACCAGAAAAACGGCCAGCCTACTCATGAGAAACTCTCCAGACACAAAACAGAACGCTTTAAAAGAGACTAACGTCGTCTATGCCTTCAAATGCCCACTTGGGGACTGTAAGCTCCAAAAAACCCAGTATATAGGCAAGACAACAACATCTCTTTCTAGGCGTTTAACGATGCATAAGCAACAGGGCTCCATTAAGGAACATATAATCTCTTCCCATAACCAAACCATCGCCAGAGAAATCCTAGTAAACAACACAGAAATCATCGATAGATACAGCGATAGCAGGCGGCTTGACGTTTGCGAGGCACTACACATCAAGAAGTCAACACCAGCAATCAACAGCCAATTATTGCACAACTATATTCTACCCACCTCAAGACTCCGCTCCAATATAGAAGCATCAAGAAATATGGACCAATAGGCTTTCTACAAACACTTCTATTCAATACCCATTGTTTCTGTTCTGTCTTGTGTTGATACTTTTAATACCCTATTAATATCTCCTCATGTTCTGTCTTGTGTTAATGCCACATCACTATATGCCACGTCATCCCTCCCACCTCACTCAAATGTAGATATAATAGCAGAGATACGTAAGTTCTAATCAGTTGTGTATTTGTGAAGTCTTTGAAAATGTAATAAGTTTTACGAAACGCGCCCGTGTCGCGTCAGACTAGAAATAAAAATGAATTTTGGAGAAGTGATTTTTGATTTACCTTCAACAGTGAAGCGTAATGTACGAAAGATTGAGAAAATTCGTGTTAGAATTATTAATCTTACTTTTTCGGTCATATTTAATAATATATGTCTACAGGAAAGACTGCTACCAAAATATACTAATATTAAAGTGCACGACCCAGCAGCAAGGAATCAAGCCTTCACGATAAAATATCGCCAGGATCTGATTCGTGATCAGATATACAAGGCAGAGAATGAAATCAAAGACAACAAAACGCAACTACTTCATGCTACAAACGAGTGGAGAAATAGCAACATCGACAATAGTATCCGTACCCGCATTGAACAACACCTCGACATCCTCACAGACCAACATCACCTCAGCACTGAAACAAGGATTATCAAGAAACTAACAACATTATATGGAGGACCTATGGCAATTCCACGACCAAGAGATGGCTTCCTGAACCTTGCAGGAATTAACCTCACTGAGGACCAAGTCACTCTCCTAAACCTGGGCATAAACTGTCATGTTATGTCCAGACCGAGTGAAATGGCCCGGAAAGTAGAGTTGGAAATTCTGTTGGACGACATATTCGACCTCGAGACACAAAAGAAGGTCACTACCAAAGATACCTTACAAGCAGAACTTATTGCAGAAGGAGGAAAGAATCGAGGCAACTACAGAAGCACCATACTGTCCCCCGAGCTTAAAGCGGCAGCTAAAAGCCTTCGTGAGAACAAGGAGATAGTTGTCAGGAGAGGTGACAAGTCGCCAATATATGTCATTCTTAAAAAAGACGAATATCTGGCGAAAATGAACATCATACTCTCTGACCAAACTAAGTTCCAAAGGGTAACGAAGGACACTACAGCCGAATTAAAAGCAAAGGTCAACAAACTGATCGAAACTGTGAACGCCAAGAAATCCGGACTCCACCTGCCAAAGATCATTGGGGAATATAAACCTGGATATGCGTATGGAAATGTCAAGACGCACAAGCCTGGAAACCCACTTCGGCCAATCATTAGCCAGATACCCACACCCACGTACAGACTGGCGAAGCGACTCAACGGCCTGCTGACTCCTTATGTTCCTTGCGCCTTCAGCCTGAAGTCTCCAAAGGAATTTGTGGACTTACTGCGGGGCACACGGGCCACAGGGATAAGAGCCTCGTTGGACGTAGAATCGCTGTTTACCAACGTACCTGTGGACGAGACAATCGGAATGATAGCCGACAGAGTGTATCGTGATCCAGCCTGTACTCCTCTTGACATGCCAGAAAGTATTCTGAGGAAACTACTCCAAGCTTGTACTAAAGAGGCACCCTTCTTGAGCCCGGATGGGCACATGTATAAGCAAGTAGATGGGGTCGCCATGGGTTCTCCCCTAGGTGTCCTGTTTGCAAACTTCTACATGGGTACCATCGAGCAAAAAGTCTTAGTCTACATGAACTTGAAACCGGCCATATACTGCAGGTATGTTGACGACATTTTTACACAGGTACCTGATGTCAGACATCTGCAGGAGCTGAAGGAGGCATTTGAGCAGAGTTCCGTGCTGCGTTTCACTTACGAGACGGAAAAGGATGGGAAGCTGCCTTTTCTAGATGTAACAGTCATGGAAAAGGGCGGAGGTTTCCACACTGCAGTCTACACTAAGGAAACAAACATAGGAATGTGCCTAAATGCCAACAGCGACTGCCCTGACAGGTACAAGAGGAGTGTTGTTAACGCATACGTCGACCGTGCTCTCAGCCACAGCTCAGAATGGAAGCAAGTCGACGAAGAACTCTGTAGGGTAAGGCAGGTTCTAGTCAATAACGGCTTCTCCAATGGTTTCATCGAAGACATCATAAGAAGGAAAGTGAAAAGCCATGCAACCTCTGAAGAGACAACTAACACAACACCTATACCCCCTATTAGACTATTTTACAGGAACTTCTTTTCCACAGCTCATAAAACGGAGGAAAGGGTCCTGAAAGATATTGTTAATAGGAACGTTATCCCTACAGACAAAAATCAGAGGATACAATTGACGATTTACTATAAAACCAGAAAAACGGCCAGCCTACTCATGAGAAACTCTCCAGACACAAAACAGAACGCTTTAAAAGAGACTAACGTCGTCTATGCCTTCAAATGCCCACTTGGGGACTGTAAGCTCCAAAAAACCCAGTATATAGGCAAGACAACAACATCTCTTTCTAGGCGTTTAACGATGCATAAGCAACAGGGCTCCATTAAGGAACATATAATCTCTTCCCATAACCAAACCATCGCCAGAGAAATCCTAGTAAACAACACAGAAATCATCGATAGATACAGCGATAGCAGGCGGCTTGACGTTTGCGAGGCACTACACATCAAGAAGTCAACACCAGCAATCAACAGCCAATTATTGCACAACTATATTCTACCCACCTCAAGACTCCGCTCCAATATAGAAGCATCAAGAAATATGGACCAATAGGCTTTCTACAAACACTTCTATTCAATACCCATTGTTTCTGTTCTGTCTTGTGTTGATACTTTTAATACCCTATTAATATCCCCTCATGTTCTGTCTTGTGTTAATGCCACATCACTATATGCCACGTCATCCCTCCCACCTCACTCAAATGTAGATATAATAGCAGAGATACGTAAGTTCTAATCAGTTGTGTATTTGTGAAGTCTTTGAAAATGTAATAAGTTTTACGAAACGCGCCCGTGTCGCGTCAGACTAGAAATAAAAATGAATTTTGGAGAAGTGATTTTTGATTTACCTCCAACAGTGAAGCGTAATGTACGAAAGATTGAGAAAATTCGTGTTAGAATTATTAATCTTACTTTTTCGGTCATATTTAATAATATATGTCTACAGGAAAGACTGCTACCAAAATATACTAATATATATATATATATATATATATATATATATATATATATATATATATATATATATATATATATATATATATATATATATATATATGCGAACAAGCCTGAATGGTCCCCAGGACTATATGCGAATGAAAACTCACACCCCAGAAGTGACTCGAACCCATACTCCCAGACGCAACGCAACTGGTAACTACAGGGCGCCTTAATCCACTTGACCATCACGGCCGTACAAAAGGAAGTGATAGCCGAGGCTATTTGAGCCACTTCCCCGACGGCAACTCGGATGGTAATCTTGGGCATAGCATTTCACCAAATCACCTCATTCTTTGGGGCACACGTGAGGAACACAAATGCGAACAAGCCTGAATGGTCCCCAGGACTATATGCGAATGAAAACTCACACCCCAGAAGTGACTCAAACCCATACTCCCAGAAGCAACACAACTGGTAACTACAGGGCGCCTTAATCCACTTGACCATCACGGCCGTACAAAAGGAAGTGATAGCCGAGGCTATTTGAGCCACTTCCCCGACGGCAACTCGGATGGTAATCTTGGGCATAGCATTTCACTAAATCACCTTGTACGGCCGTGATGGTCAAGTGGATTAAGGCGCCCTGTAGTTACCAGTTGCGTTGCTTCTGGGAGTATGGGTTCGAATCACTTCTGGGGTGTGAGTTTTCATTCGCATATAGTCCTGGGGACCATTCAGGCTTGTTCGCATTTGTGTTCCTCACGTGTGCCCCAAAGAATGAGGTGATTTGGTGAAATGCTATGCCCAAGATTACCATCCGAGTTGCCGTCGGGGAAGTGGCTCAAATAGCCTCGGCTATCACTTCCTTTTGTACGGCCGTAATGGTCAAGTGGATTAAGGCGCCCTGTAGTTACCAGTTGCGTTGCTTCTGGGAGTATGGGTTCGAGTCACTTCTGGGGTGTGAGTTTTCATTTTCATATATATATATATATATATATATATATATATATATATATATATATATATATATATATATATATTTCTAGTCAACTGTTAAATCAGTCACTTCGATATCTCCTGTGAGATCTATTATAGGCACGGCTTTGCAATGGGGTTTTGTAGTTTCACCTCCAGCTTCATCTGCGTTCAAGTTGTTGTTCTTCATCCGATGATAAGCAGAGGCAACTCCTTCACTTAACTTATGTGTAAGCACACCGTGTGTAGGCAATGCTACAGGGATTGCATTGCTTGCAGAGTCAACCATCACAAATTTCAACCCGCGACGATGATAATACCGCTCCAACTTCATCATTATGGGTAGATATTTCTGCCTCCACACTTCTTGATTGTAGCTCTTCCAGTACTGACCACAGCCCATCCCAAGTCCAAAAGGGAAAATTATGCGGTTAATTTTATATTCTTCTTCTCTTGTTAAGATGATTGCAAAGGCCTTACGCAGAGATTTTGTAAACCAATAGCGACGCATTTCTTCTGTATCCAACTGCAAGCCTCTGTAGTAGTGCGGGTCGACAGCATATAACGTCTCGATTTCCTTCATCGTCATGTTCAGGGGTTTAGATGATTTCCCTCCGGCGTGATGAGTTATTAATCCGATGAGATGAGGTAGATGCGGATCATCACCAATTCGATTGTTGAATTGAGGGGGTTCACCATAGACAATCTCTCCAGGCAGGGCTCGGTCTTTTCTCTCTGCACGATTTTTGTAGGGTAGTTTGCTCCGATGAATGCGAGCATAGGGAAAACGAGTCCATAATTCTTCAACCACCCCACTAGTCATCACACTACAGGCGTCCGTATCATAGATGATGCAGTCGGAGTAAGAGTACTCCGAAAAAGATGAAAGGCTTCCAGCTACAGTCGTCAACATCTTATCTGATGAGTAGAGTAGAGGAAATGAGTCGGGGAGGGGAGAGCAGCCGCCCCTTTATACGGTCGTGCGAAGGTTACTGGGTTTCCTGTTTTGTTTCGTTCCTGTTTCCTTGGGGCGAACTAAAATCACTTTGACGTTATAAGGGTTTAATCTCCCCTGCATATTTTGAATAATGGGGAGGTGAGTACTTTCCCACTCTGCATCTTCACACCGACCTGTCAGTCCTACACCCCAGGGAAGAATAACTTTCGTGATCTCCTCGGTATCTTCAATATACAATAAGAGTTCTTCTAATGATTTTGTCAAGTATAACATGCGGTTTTCTTTCGTATCAGCATGCAACCCTTTAACCATAGAGTAATCTTTTGATTTACCGGCAATGGCTTGAGCAATATCATTCCTCTCAATAGGCTTCCCTAATCCATACTGCGTTGCCAAGGCTACTAAGCTTGGTCCTTGACTGTCTCTGCTGATGTGAATGGATCCAGGTGTTGGACGGTCTTCTCTGATGCATCTCTGTAGATTATACAATTGCGTTCTGGCGTAAGCGGTGGCATGAGAATATTTATCAGCAATGTCCTGGGACATACCGTAGGGGGAGCATGATATACAATTTACAGAGTAGACAATGCAACACTCTCGATTGTTAAACTCCTCATCCGTCATGTATCCGTGATGAATTTCTACAGAGTTCATTTTGGCTATGGAGTTCATTTTTTTTTCCCCAACGCGCTATAGATGAAACACAGGGGAGCGATGAGCGGGCAGTAATGAATTAGTGTGATCTACCCACCCCCTTTTATCCTCGTCGTGTGTGACGCGCGTGCGCGCAGGCTCCCGGGATAGTTTCCAATTAATGATTAACCATACTCCATAGTTTCATATTTTATATTATTTATTTATTATTTATTATTATTATTATTTAATAAACGTGGATTATAGTCCATTCTAGCAGTAAGATCTGTGTAATACTATATTCTCAACAATGAGGTTTTATATTAACTTCGCACCAAGCTATGATTTTTTTCTAAGTTGTGGGGAGCTTGGTATATCCCTTCACTATAGAAATTAATCTAAGGTGTAGCATATATATATATATATATATATATATATATATATATATATATATATATATATATATATATATATATATATATATATATATATATATATATATATATATATATATATATTTCTAGTCAACTGTTAAATCAATCACTTCGATATCTCCTGTGAGATCTATTATAGGCACGGCTTTGCAATGGGGTTTTGTAGTTTCACCTCCAGCTTCATCTGCGTTCAAGTTGTTGTTCTTCATCCGATGATAAGCAGAGGCAACTCCTTCACTTAACTTATGTGTAAGCACACCGTGTGTAGGCAATGCTACAGGGATTGCATTGCTTGCAGAGTCAACCATCACAAATTTCAACCCGCGACGATGATAATACCGCTCCAACTTCATCATTATGGGTAGATATTTCTGCCTCCACACTTCTTGATTGTAGCTCTTCCAGTACTGACCACAGCCCATCCCAAGTCCAAAAGGGAAAATTATGCGGTTAATTTTATATTCTTCTTCTCTTGTTAAGATGATTGCAAAGGCCTTACGCAGAGATTTTGTAAACCAATAGCGACGCATTTCTTCTGTATCCAACTGCAAGCCTCTGTAGTAGTGCGGGTCGACAGCATATAACGTCTCGATTTCCTTCATCGTCATGTTCAGGGGTTTAGATGATTTCCCTCCGGCGTGATGAGTTATTAATCCGATGAGATGAGGTAGATGCGGGTCATCACCAATTCGATTGTTGAATTGAGGGGGTTCACCATAGACAATCTCTCCAGGCAGGGCTCGGTCTCTTCTCTCTGCACGATTTTTGTAGGGTAGTTTGCTCCGATGAATGCGAGCATAGGGAAAACGAGTCCATAATTCTTCAACCACCCCACTAGTCATCACACTACAGGCGTCCATATCATAGATGATGCAGTCGGAGTAAGAGTACTCCGAAAAAGATGAAAGGCTTCCAGCTACAGTCGTCAACATCTTATCTGATGAGTAGAGTAGAGGAAATGAGTCGGGGAGGGGAGAGCAGCCGCCCCTTTATACGGTCGTGCGAAGGTTACTGGGTTTCCTGTTTTGTTTCGTTCCTGTTTCCTTGGGGCGAACTAAAATCACTTTGACGTTATAAGGGTTTAATCTCCCCTGCATATTTTGAATAATGGGGAGGTGAGTACTTTCCCACTCTGCATCTTCACACCGACCTGTCAGTCCTACACCCCAGGGAAGAATAACTTTCGTGATCTCCTCGGTATCTTCAATATACAATAAGAGTTCTTCTAATGATTTTGTCAAGTATAACATGCGGTTTTCTTTCGTATCAGCATGCAACCCTTTAACCATAGAGTAATCTTTTGATTTACCGGCAATGGCTTGAGCAATATCATTCCTCTCAATAGGCTTCCCTAATCCATACTGCGTTGCCAAGGCTACTAAGCTTGGTCCTTGACTGTCTCTGCTGATGTGAATGGATCCAGGTGTTGGACGGTCTTCTCTGATGCATCTCTTTAGATTATACAATTGCGTTCTGGCGTAAGCGGTGGCATGAGAATATTTATCAGCAATGTCCTGGGACATACCGTAGGGGGAGCATGATATACAATTTACAGAGTAGACAATGCAACACTCTCGATTGTTAAACTCCTCATCCGTCATGTATCCGTGATGAATTTCTACAGAGTTCATTTTGGCTATGGAGTTCATTTTTTTTTCCCCAACTCGCTATAGATGAAACACAGGGGAGCGATGAGCGGGCAGTAATGAATTAGTGTGATCTACCCACCCCCTTTTATCCTCGTCGTGTGTGACGCGCGTGCGCGCACGCTCCTGGGATAGTTTCCAATTAATGATTAACCATACTCCATAGTTTCATATTTTATATTATTTATTTATTATTTATTATTATTATTATTTAATAAACGTGGATTATAGTCCATTCTAGCAGTAAGATCTGTGTAATACTATATTCTCAACAATGAGGTTTTATATTAACTTCGCACCAAGCTATGATTTTTTTTCTAAGTTGTGGGGAGCTTGGTATATCCCTTCACTATAGAAATTAATCTAAGGTGTAGCATATATATATATATATATATATATATATATATATATATATATATATATGCGAACAAGCCTGAATGGTCCCCAGGACAATATGCAACTGAAAACTCACACCCCAGAAGTGACTCGAACCCATACTCCCAGGAGCAACGCAACTGGTATGTACAAGACGCCTTAATCCACTTGACCATCACGACCGGACATAATGAGGTGATAGCCGAAGCTATTTGAACCACCCCACCGCCGGCACTCGGATAGTAATCTTGGGCATAGCATTTTACCAAATCACCTCATTCTTTGGGGCACACGTGAGGAACACAAATGCGAACAAGCCTGAATGGTCCCCAGGACAATATGCAACTGAAAACTCACACCCCAGAAGTGACTCGAACCCATACTCCCAGGAGCAACGCAACTGGTATGTACAAGACGCCTTAATCCACTTGACCATCACGACCGGACATAATGAGGTGATAGCCGAAGCTATTTGAACCACCCCACCGCCGGCACTCGGATAGTAATCTTGGGCATAGCATTTTACCAAATCACCTCATTCTTTGGGGCACACGTGAGGAACACAAATGCGAACAAGCCTGAATGGTCCCCAGGACAATATGCAACTGAAAACTCACACCCCAGAAGTGACTCGAACCCATACTCCCAGGAGCAACGCAACTGGTATGTACAAGACGCCTTAATCCACTTGACCATCACGACCGGACATAATGAGGTGATAGCCGAAGCTATTTGAACCACCCCACCGCCGGCACTCGGATAGTAATCTTGGGCATAGCATTTTACCAAATCACCTCATTCTTTGGGGCACACGTGAGGAACACAAATGCGAACAAGCCTGAATGGTCCCCAGGACAATATGCAACTGAAAACTCACACCCCAGAAGTGACTCGAACCCATACTCCCAGGAGCAACGCAACTGGTATGTACAAGACACCTTAATCCACTTGACCATCACGACCGGACATAATGAGGTGATAGCCGAAGCTATTTGAACCACCCCACCGCCGGCACTCGGATAGTAATCTTGGGCATAGCATTTTACCAAATCACCTCATTCTTTGGGGCACACGTGAGGAACACAAATGCGAACAAGCCTGAATGGTCCCCAGGACAATATGCAACTGAAAACTCACACCCCAGAAGTGACTCGAACCCATACTCCCAGGAGCAACGCAACTGGTATGTACAAGACGCCTTAATCCACTTGACCATCACGACCGGACATAATGAGGTGATAGCCGAAGCTATTTGAACCACCCCACCGCCGGCACTCGGATAGTAATCTTGGGCATAGCATTTTACCAAATCACCTCATTCTTTGGGGCACACGTGAGGAACACAAATGCGAACAAGCCTGAATGGTCCCCAGGACAATATGCAACTGAAAACTCACACCCCAGAAGTGACTCGAACCCATACTCCCAGGAGCAACGCAACTGGTATGTACAAGACGCCTTAATCCACTTGACCATCACGACCGGACATAATGAGGTGATAGCCGAAGCTATTTGAACCACCCCACCGCCGGCACTCGGATAGTAATCTTGGGCATAGCATTTTACCAAATCACCTCATTCTTTGGGGCACACGTGAGGAACACAAATGCGAACAAGCCTGAATGGTCCCCAGGACAATATGCAACTGAAAACTCACACCCCAGAAGTGACTCGAACCCATACTCCCAGGAGCAACGCAACTGGTATGTACAAGACGCCTTAATCCACTTGACCATCACGACCGGACATAATGAGGTGATAGCCGAAGCTATTTGAACCACCCCACCGCCGGCACTCGGATAGTAATCTTGGGCATAGCATTTTACCAAATCACCTCATTCTTTGGGGCACACGTGAGGAACACAAATGCGAACAAGCCTGAATGGTCCCCAGGACAATATGCAACTGAAAACTCACACCCCAGAAGTGACTCGAACCCATACTCCCAGGAGCAACGCAACTGGTATGTACAAGACGCCTTAATCCACTTGACCATCACGACCGGACATAATGAGGTGATAGCCGAAGCTATTTGAACCACCCCACCGCCGGCACTCGGATAGTAATCTTGGGCATAGCATTTTACCAAATCACCTCATTCTTTGGGGCACACGTGAGGAACACAAATGCGAACAAGCCTGAATGGTCCCCAGGACAATATGCAACTGAAAACTCACACCCCAGAAGTGACTCGAACCCATACTCCCAGGAGCAACGCAACTGGTATGTACAAGACGCCTTAATCCACTTGACCATCACGACCGGACATAATGAGGTGATAGCCGAAGCTATTTGAACCACCCCACCGCCGGCACTCGGATAGTAATCTTGGGCATAGCATTTTACCAAATCACCTCATTCTTTGGGGCACACGTGAGGAACACAAATGCGAACAAGCCTGTGAGAACGGGTTGCAACCCGTTCTCACACAAGACAGCACATATATGACTTAATGCTTAAAGTCAATATGTTGAATATGAATTAGTAAATATGTGATATATTCCCAGTTACTTTTTTTACCAAGGCCCAAACTCTTCCTCACGTACCAATTTACGTGTCACAGTACCCGTCCGTCAACATAGATAGCAGAATATTCGTGATTGGTTCAATTATAAGGAAAATTGTAGTTTTCAGGTCCCACATGGGTTGTGAAATTTACCTACTGTTGTCCATGCTCTTATAATATTACAGATCAGCTATATCCTATTGAAGGCTCGTAGTTTTGTTTTGAGAAATATTAGTTGTTCTTAGTAAATTATAATAAGCACTATAAATTATTACATAGAATAACAGCGCTTCACCAATCAATATTATATACCATAGTTTGGCTTTAAAAATCTTTAAAGAATGTTTTGTAGGAACGCTAACAGAAAACGATGTTACATTTGAATGTCTATGGGGTAAACTACTGCAAACAGGACGGTATTGTGTCTACTATACCAACTATAGCTAGGATGGGTATATTGTCACCTACCGCCTGTTAGGTGGGAAAGGGGTCCAATACCACCCACAGGATGGGTATGAGGGTCACATCCACCCACAGGATGAGTATGGGGATCACATCCACCCACAGGAAGGGTATGGGGTCCAATACCACCCACAGGATGAGTATGGCGTCCACTACAACCCACAGGATGGGTATGGGGCTCCAACCACCCATAGAATGGGTATGGGGCTCCAACCACAAATAAAATGGGTATAGGGTCCAATAACACCCACTGGATGTTTAAGGCGTCCATTGCCGCGCGTCGAGCTCGAAAACCGCAGCATTCATCTCAGAACCATGCCTATTTCACACAGATTCCTTAATAAACTTAAGAGTTTTATATGTCACAAGAAAGATAGAAATATAAGTTTCATTCTAAATACCTTACCATGGGCATATTTAAATTTAAAGCGAAGATACGTGTACTTTTATAATAGCCGAGCTTTAACCCCGGACAGATTGATCGACCGAGCAACTCTCTCTCAGAACAATGTTTATTTCACGTGAATTCGTTAATAAACTTATATGTTTTATATGTCTCAAGAAAGGCAGACATATAAGCTTCACTTTAAACACTTTACCATAGACATATTTAAAGTTCTAATGAAGATACATGTATTTTAAAAATTACGGAGCTCCCACCCCGTACAGACTGAACGACAGAGCAACTCTCTCTCAGATCAATGTTTATTTCACGTAAATTCGTTAATAAACACAAATGTTTTATATGTCTTAAGCAAGATAGAAATAAGAGCTTCATTTTCAATACATTACAATAGACATATTTATAGCTCAAGTGAAGATACATATGTTTTTATAGTAGCGCTCAGTAGCTTGTCGGGCATGGAGTGCAGACGCCTACGCACTTGCCGATATATTGTATAATTATCAAAGATACGTTAATAAAGCCTAAAATCTTATATGCCTCCAGAAAGACCGAGATATGAACATTATTATGATTTCACCAAATGAAATATATCATGTTCGAGAACAAAGATATATCAATTTTAAATTAAGTTTCGACAATGCTCGGGCGAGAGAGAGGGAGCGACTCTCGCCCCATCTATTGGAGATTCTGTCCACTAAAGACCCAAAGCTACTCAAACCCTCCTAGCATTATTTAAGTAATGAAGTAATATGGTATATTTACTATAATGTGGGTGCTGAATGCAGAACATGAGAAAACATATATTTACTCCAAACTAATATAATTTCATTATGAAATAAGTAAATAAGTAGCATCAAAGGAAGTCGACGGTCCAAGCGTCAATGTTGTGGAACGACTTATCCAAGATATATCGCTGTTTGGAAAGTGTTTGTTGGCATATCCAGTTGTCGCACTTCTCTGCACAAATTATCACAAATTTAAATTATAATGTTAACAAGTAGAATACATATTTTTAATAAAATCTAACATAGCTAGCCAGAAAACATTTAACATTTATTAAAAAAATATATGTTTGGAAGTTAAATCGACTTCATAGGACAATAGTGTTGTTATATATACTCGTTATTCGTTGACATGCGTTCGCTACTTAAACTACCATGTACTGTACTTATGTGAAATCTCCCATGTCTCTTCGCTCATCTCACCGAACCCTACAGGCTCTGTGATATATTGCTTAATTAATTGAGATTCACAAATAAAGCTTATAATTGTATATGTTATCAAAAAGGCAGAGCTTATTTTAGTTCATTTATTATGCACCCCATACCCATCCTATGGGCGATAGTGGAGTGTTACAGAGGCGCATAATGGGCTCAGGGACTGAGCCCCACAATTCATATAGCCAAGGAAGTTATAATCTTGATAAGCTAGTTACAAAAGTCAATGCACATTGTCAAATCAACAATGGGCTCGAGACCGACCACAAGTACAGTTTATAATTTAAGCAACTGACATATATGGAGGGCTAGTGTCACAATTGATTTGTTTATCCTACACATAACCCCCTCTCCCCCATCCAATGGGCAG